>NC_056734.1:115167340-115229840 GCF_019279795.1 Protopterus annectens
TATATATATATATATATATATATATATAAGGATACCATATAGTGAAATGCTCATAATATTGAACATTTTAATGCCAACAAAAGCAGTCCAGTAATCATTTGATCGCTTCTTCCAGCATTACTTTGTGGGAGGTAGTAGAACAGAGGGGAGTAATAATTTGCACTTTCCCACTGTTGTGAAAGCTGTTGGTATATGTAGTTAGCAGGGAGTGTGGGGGAAGTTTAGATTTATTTCTTTGTTTTTTGTTCTTTTGAGTTTTGATTCTTAGGGACTGATGTTTTTACATTTATTGTTTTTTGTAATTCTATATTTTAAAGTACATCCATCACAAAGAAGATGCACTTCACTTCACCAGGTGCATGGAAGGAACAAATAACCGACAAAAACAAAGCATCTAGAACCAACAAATTGTTAAAATCAGCAAAATGTATTGAAAGTAACTTCTTTCCACAACAGACCCAGATTTCACTTCACAACTTTTTCACTGATGTGGAAGCATTAATCAAACTCACATACATTTAAATCAAATTAAACAATCATGTGACTATGTTTAACTCATTAAATGCAAAACAGCAATTTTCAAAATCAAGCTGTTAGCAAAAAAAGACAAAATTTATAAATGGATGTGTACACAAATCAAATGGAGAGCATGTTGGAAATAAATATAACCTGAAATAAGTTAGACTATGTTAAAAATTAAGAAAATCCATATCAGCAAGGCGTAAAGAAGAAATATCTATACGGGGGCTAGTCATTCAGATGCCAAACAGTGATCAAATAGTGAGCAAAAGTAAGAATAACACAAATGGAAAAAAGTACATATAACCTCATTTATGAATTAAAATGTGAATAAAAATATAATCAATAAACTAGTGGGTAGAATATTTTAACTACAATAATGCAATTTAAATTTAAAATATTAGAGAATATTTATTTCCAAGGCAAATGATAATACATTTGTGTGTGTTTATATATATTTATTTTCTCATTGTTGACCTTACTCACTAGGCCAGTGTCCTCTTACAGGTTTATAGGTTCATAGATGATTAATATATGAATCACTCCAGGGGGACCTTTTAAGCTGAGCCATGCTTCCCAAATGTATCTGACATGTTTGATACCCTAGGGTTGTTTTAAGTGCTATAGTTGGGCTTGGGCTACCAATCATTAGCGGACTGGAGTTCCACTGTGGCAACCCCTAACCGGGAAAAGCCGAAAGACACAAACAAACAGTTGGGCTTGGGCATGGGTGGTCAAGCATTTAGCAGCTGACTGTTTCTAGCAGACTCATAGTTGCAAGATCAGGAGTAAATTTCTGATTTCCCATCCTCTGGTCCAGGTTACACTTCAATTGGGTAAGAGAAAAAACTCTGCATAAAATGGATGGGAAACCAGTTCCTGAGAAGGGGTATTCGTTGAGACACATACCTCTCCCTCCAATATGTCGTATTTGGGGGCACTAGGTTTTTGTCTCTGGCAGGCCTTCTTGGAGGGTATTTGTGTCTTTGGGGGATTCTATGACTCCACCTAGTTTGCAATAGTCTGCAAACTTGGTTAGAGCAAAGTCCTTGATGTTAGCCTTGACTTCAGAAAAGTAGATGCCAAAAAGGAGTGGCCCAGGCACTGATCCTTGAGAAACTCTGATTGTGTGTCTGGCCTTTTTGTAGTGGTAGATCTCTTATCCTAACTTCTTGGGTCTTATGTTTGAGCCAGCTGCCTATCTAGTGGGTGACATAGAGGTATATGCCTAATTCTGTGATATTGTCTACAATGCCTGAGCTAGGTATTGCATTAAATGCTTTGGCCAGGTCAAGTATGCACCATTCTGCCTTTGTCCATTGCTTTGCTGACCTTCTTGAAGAAGCCCATTAGGTTGAGTAGGCATGACTTGCCTTTGACAAAAGCAAACCAGGTTGGATCCAGTGTCTGAAGTTTTCCAATGTCATTGTTTCCATGGTTTTGCATATGAGACTAGTCAGACTTATAGGGCTGTAGTTATCCAGGTTTGTAGATGGCTCATCCTTGTGTAGAGGGATGACAGCTGCTGTCCTCCATTCACTAAGCCTGTGTGGAGGCTGTGACTAAACAGTGATTCTAGTGGTTCTGAAACGTTGTGTTTCATGCTATTAAGGAGGCATCCTGGGGTATTATCCAGGCCTATTGATGCAGTGTTCATGGTCTTGCAGAGTGCCTGAGGACCTGTTCCCTAGTGATAGTTGGGGAATTATGGTTAAGGGTATTTCCTGAGGGGTGTCTTGTGGGACAGGGGAAGTAAAATTGGAGCTAAAATTGTCAACTGGTAGATTTACTGTATCATCCAATCGGTAGCACCCTGACAAAGCAAGATGGTCTGTCAGCCATATACTCCCGGGCTGACAAATATTGTATCTCCTTCGAATTATGACAAAAATCTAAAACAGTTATTAAAGTCAATTATACTGGGAATGGACACTATAAATTGGCCATAGGTGTAAGTGTGTGTGTGTGGTATGGAAGGAAAATCATGGCAAGGCTGCCACATAGCAGTATGAGCATTGAGTCTAAACGATTGTCTCTGTTGAAATGACACCCCAACCCGAAGTGCAAAAATTGGTAAAATGATGCATGGATGGACAGATGTTGTGGAATGATCCTTGGAGAAGTTAGAACGCTGCTCAATGCTAGGTTCATACCATTCTGAGACACATAGTCCATGAACTTCATCATGTCTCTCTTCATATAATCTATAGGCTTTTTACACCCACATGTACTCTAACATTGACTATAACTGATTCAAAGTGGTACTTGTTGCCCCTGATAGGCAACTGATTGTGACTCTGCTTACTCAGTTGAGTGGGTGGGACACCTTGTGTGTTTCACAATGGAGTACACTATAACCAAAATATTGGGTTGTCTGATGGTTTGCCATTTAGGGGAGACTTAAGGCAGTATTCATACTGACTAGTGGAAATTTGACTAGGTCCCCGGAGAATTTCTCCTATTCTTTTTTGATAAGTGCCATGTAATCTTTTACATACAACTGAGCTAACACTGACTCAAACAGATGTGACCTCACTTTAACATCTCATCCAATGAATGGCACAGTCAGCAGTGCATCACCCCCCCTTATGCTGCACTGCAGTGTCAGCACAGGAAATTCATCAAAGTACCTAATGTGGGACTAGAACTCACAGGCTTCTGCTCTTCCACCGCTAAAGGCAAGTGAGTTGCTTGTTGAGCCTCTGACAATTACAACAAAATATCTATATATCTATATCTAGCTACCTATTTATTTGTATATATATATATATATATATATATATATATATATATATATATATATATATATATATATATAATGTGGTGTGTAAATATATATACATATATATATATATATATATATATATATATGTGTGTGTGTGTGTGTCTGTGTGTGTGAGTGTGTGAGTGTGCATGAATTTAGTTCTGTCAATAATATTTTAATCAATTACTATTTTTGTTGCTTAGTATTAATGAAACTTATAGTACTTAGGTTCATAGGTTCATAGGATGATACTAGGCTCTTGGCCCAGAGGCTCTTGTTAGCCTAGCCAAGAATTTCATCCATGTTCCCACAAAGTCAGAACCTGTTTTCCCTGTCCAGCAGGGCACAGGTGGGATACCAGGGGTAGATTGTGGGGGAGTCATTGGGACACAATTATATCCCACCAAGTTCTGTTAATGTCACAGACCAGGCTGAGGCCTTGTGTGCGGGTTGCGCGAGTGGAGTTTGATTTACAGATATGCAGCAACTCCATCAAGGCTGAGTCTGAGACGGCCTTGTATGTCAGACACAGGTCACCTCTGAGCACTCTGTACAAGACTGAGTAGTGGGACAGAGCTTTTGACCTATCTGTATAGGATAGGTGCATAAGACTCTGGGTTTTCCTGGTCAGGAATCTCTGTGGTCTCCCTGCTGCATGTGCTTGACAAGGTACATGCCGAAGGGGGCATTGTACTCAATAATGAGTCTGATAAGGGAGGAGTACAGGGATGCTATAACTTCCTTGTTCCTGGATGAAATACCCTTACTTAAGAGGTGGGCCATGTAGAAAGCCTTCCGTACAACAGAAGCAATGTGGTAGTCAAAAATCAGGTTGCTATCAACCTGGGTGCCCAAGCCCCTCACAACTGATTGTGTGCTTAGTACATTGTTATTAATATGATATTTAGTAGGGATACCATTTTCCCCAAAGGGGATAATGATGATTTCTTGGGATTCAGTTTGAGGCCATGATTCTGGCACCAGTCATTAGTTTGGGTAAGGCCATCTTGGAGGATGTTCACATCACTAGGAAAATTTATGACAGTGCCCAGCTTGTAGTCATCTGCAAACTTGGGCAGCCATAGAGCACTGGTTTTGACTTGCACCTCAGGAAAATATATCCCAAACAGTAGAGGCCCCAAGACCCATCTTTGGGGTACACCACTTGTTACAGGTCTACTACTAGAGGTGGCTTCCTCTATTTTGACTGAGTGGGTTCTATCAGTGAGCCAGTTATCTACCTATCTGGTAACATACCGGTTAATGCCTAGCTGGGACAGTGTATCTATTATGCCCGAGTGGGGAATAGTGTTGAAGGCTTTGAGTAGGTCAAGGTAGGTGATGTGCACTGTCTTCCCCTCATCCATGGCTTTGGTGATTCTTTCGAAGAAGATGACCAAGTTTAACAGGCATGATTTCTCTTTGACAAAACCAAACTGTGTGGGATCAAGCGTTTGGAGGTAGCCAATGTCTTTGTTTATAAGGTCCATGATAATGCATTCTGTGGCCTGGCAGATGAGGCTAGTTAGGCTGATGGGCCTATAATTGCCTGGGTCAGTGGACACTCCACATTTGTGTAGAAGGATGACAGTGGCTCTCCTCCATTCTGCTGGGATGAAGCTAGTTTACAGGCTTTCGTTGAATATGGTGCCTAGTGGTGCTGAGAGCTCTTGCCTGAGTTCATGTAGGACACAGCCAGGCATGTTGGCAGGTCCCATAAAGGCTGCATTTTTTTGCCTTTGAGAGGGCATTAATGATGATGGTGGAGGTCACTCATTGGAAGTTCTAGCTTGGCTGGAGTTTGAATTTAGTTTTTTTCTGATTGGTTTTTCAGTGTGATCTTCTAACTCTTTGTTTTAATTTGTTATTTGGGATATTTTGCAGTCACCCTAATGATAATGGACATCAGCTGGGTATAACAACCCTGTGTTTCTTATGTTTAGTCAAACACTCTGCTTATGCTATGCTGATGAGGTCATAACAAGGCCGAAATATGCATATCCATAGTTAGTGGTGTTTGGCTTTATTGGCCTGAAATTGTCCATTAAAACAACTTCAAATGTAAGCTCTAGCTTGGCTGGAGTTTTCATTTAGTTTTATTCTTTAATTTGATGGAATTAATTGGTGCAGTTTTTTTATCAAATGTATATATTTATAAAAGGCCTTTTTATTAGATGAGACAGTAATTAATTAACATTCATAATTCTCCTTAGACTTCCTAATTTCATGGTTCAAAAGTTTATATACTTCATTAAATTTACTTCTATTTACAGCAGTAGAAAAAAATTAATTACCCCTCAATAAGCTTGTTTTTTATGTCTGTACAGCCTGTAAATTGGTTTTCACCAGCAGAAAGTTTTCTTAGAAGAGAGAGTGATATTGTTAGTTGCCTGCTAATAATAAGGATTACAGAGAATAAGCATACTCTAAACTAAAGTCAAGGAAAAGAGAAGCATAGCTTGTCTTAGATATTTGATTACACAAACCTTTAAAATCTGCATATTTAAATAAGTTTTAACAACATTTAATGGGCCTTAAGTAGTAGATAATAACATAAAATTGATAGCATTATGCTCAGATCCACCAAGAGGAGGAGCAACATCTATATGGCAAATAATGTTGGGAACATTAGCTGCAACAATGTCTAATAAGTTTAAACCTCTAGTAGAAGTGATAACCAACTGAGTCAACCAATAGAAAGCAAGAATATCTAAAAATTATCTTTTATAAATATAGTTAGAAAATGTTGACAACCAATCAATATTAGGATAGCTTAAGTCTCCCAGAAAAACAATATTAGATTTTCCTTCAGAACAGATGTCCAAATAATTTTAAATATTTCAGTGAGATACACTATCCATATTTGGTGTTCTGTAATTCAAAAATACAACAATTGGTTTAATATGAGAATTAACATACAATTGAACAGAAGTTGTTTCAAACTCAACTTTCAAGCTTAGTAAACTTAATGAAATGACGTTATGAATCCATAGTGTTACACCACCCCAGTGGAAGGTTGGTCTAAGATGCTCATATTTAGTAAAATCATTATTCTGAAAGTTATATGAATTCCAGGATTCCATGAGGGTGACAATCTGATATTTATTTACGAGTATGAGACCAACTTATTCATCAAATTTATTACCTTAGGTAAAAGATGATAAATGTCAATTAATTTCAACCCAGCTAATGCTGAAATTGTCAAAAAAATCTTATCAATTTTGTTCAAGTGTTTAATTACTGGTTTCAGCATTGAATTGCCCAACACTAGTTTATGCACATTGTAACCAGAGTTTAATTATCCAACACCAGCTGTTTCAACCTTCAGGTTGTCAACAAATTAACTTTTTACCACGTCATTGGTAGTTTCTGTCTGAGTCTGCATATAATTAACATGATCTGCTTCAATAGATTCAGTAAAAATAGTGCAGTCAATTGGCCCCATAACAGACTGTTGTACATTTGTCATTGTATCAGAATTTATTGGTGAGTCAGAAATGATACTTTCCTTAATCAGTCTAACTTCAGAGACATGAGATAAAATAGTCAGACAATCAACAAAGCTCTCATTCTCCTTACTGTGTGCTTTCTTCCTAACACTAACCTTATCTATAAATGAACTTTGATCACAAACAAGGTCAGCAGTTTCAATTATGGCCTTATCAGGAATTTGAACATCACACTGACTCGAACTATTCTGGTTTACAATGATCACTTCTAGATAATGGCTCGCCAAACCCTAGTTAATGTCAGATAAAACAACATTCTCAAGACTAACACAAGTATTATCTCTCACAGTTGACAGGTCGAAGTAGCATCGCACTTTGAATTAGTATTAATTACTCTGGATTTTTTTAATTTCTTATTGATATACCCTCTGTGAAGGACTCTCTCCTCTCATATTCACCGCGGAGGTTCTCTTCCATGGAACCAGTCATTTCTAACCAGAAGAGTACAGCAAAGCCATCTTACAATTATGTAAATAATGAGACCATGCATGAAAGTAATCAGAAATAGACTTAAATTTTTTTCCTAGATGACATGAACATGCTACAGAATTACCAGTATTTTTATAATAAAACCACTGATAATAGTTTATTTAAAAGTGTACAATTAGAACATATATCACCTTGTGGAGATCTAAAATAAACTCCACAACAAACACATTCACTTAAAAACTTGGATTTGATAAGATCTTCCATTAGGTACAAATTTAAAGAGTCCATAATGGTTACTATTCAGACTGATAGCAACTAGTTATAAGATTAAGAGTTAACACTAAACTAGCTGTGAATGGACAAAAAAAGAAAAACAGCAAGTAAAGAAACATGAAATACTTACAATATATTAAGAATTAAATTCCTTAAATTGTTGTGTAGTTAATACAAAGTGGTCAGCCCTAAAATCAACAAGTTACACTCACACTCAGTCACTAAATAATGCAAAGGTATGCAAAGCATGTCTTTGTGTCTTCACGGTAAAATGACAACACAATGTCACGGTCCACTGGACTTGTGACTGCTTGTAGAGAGCTCTCTGATAAACACTTAAGGGAGGATTTAATACACATCCCAACCTTTAACCCTTCTGAGCTCACACAGAATAAATAAACAAAAAGTTTGTTCCCAGCATCTTTGTAAAGAACAGGGGGGAGCATACAAAGGAAAGAAAAAACTAAAACAATTGAATTGATGGCACTGACAAGTAAATGGATGCTCTACTTGCATCTGCTGGTAGAAAATTCCCTTATAAACACTTAAGGTAGGATTTGATACTTGCCCCAACCCTTATCCCTCCTCAGTTGGCACAGAATAAATAAATAAACAAAAAGTATGTTCCCAACTTCTTCATAAAGGTGAGGGAGAGAACACAACATAAAAAAATACAAACTAATCCATTGTCTATCAATGGATTGAATGATCACTTTAAGGGAGAAAACTATGGATGTGCGAATCATACACATTCTGCATTTGCCCAGAATACCAGTGATAGAAAAAAAAAAAAAGAAAGAGAAGTCATAATACAGTGAAGTGTTTTACTAGCTTTGAAATTTGGTAAAAATGTTTAGTGCTGTTGAACAAGCAGCACTTCCTCTCAACTTCTTTAATTAAGAATTCTGAAAAAATCCAAAAATAATGGGAGGACAAGGACAAAATCGGGGACAATTTTTAAATATGCCACTACTTCATTAAAAGAAAATAATAGAACAACAGATTTTGCATCAATATGCATTTTCTGAACAATAAGAAGCATTAAACCCTGGCATTACTGACTGAAATTCTCAATGATTTATCAGAAATTTAGAACCTTTGTGAGGGACAGGACAAACCTATGAGGCAAAATGTGGAATACTAGAGGTACAGACAGAAGACAAAATTAAGTGCTACTCTGTGGAATTAAATGTAAAATCTGTTAGACACCAGTATAACATACTCTCTATCACACTGTGGTAAACAGTGGTCTATTATGGAATAGGTTTATAGTGGTTGTCAGTATACATGAGACAATTGCGACATTGCATCAGGATGCCCATGTCAATCAGTCTGGCCAGAGAGATGGTAGGAAACTGTCCTCCATGATAGCATGTACTGTATGTTTTATTAGGGAATGGGATGGGTTAATTTGAAAGGACAGTGCTGGTAGTGCCAATACTATAACAGGGATCTATACTTTGAGTAGGCTAAAGTTGATCATTAAGGCAATGCTGCTCAGTCTGCAAGTTGCACCTAGAGCAGAAATGTTTGGAAAGCTTTCACTGACAGCTGTTTAGGGAAAATTTAACTTCTAGGCTTTTGCGTCTGTACAAGGGCAATGCTAACAGCTGCTACACAAAGAGCAGCACCACGCCAAAGTGAGGCTTAAATATGACCAAAGAGAAACACATTTTAAGCTAAATACCAATCAGGAAAGCACAGAATAACCCTTCCACCAGCAATCCCCAACTCAGACAGGTTAGATCAGCACAAGGGTACAACCTTCCCTCTTCTTAATGTAGAATAGCTGGTTTGGAGCCCAAGTGTAACAAGACTGTACAAACTACCTACGACAGCCCTACAACTAACAGATGCAATGTAATACAGTGCAGTTAGCTACTTAAAGCAGCAGCAGACTATATAGTTTTTTTTAAACTGCTAAAGTACAGTCACAGTATATAAGAAAAGTACAAAAAGATATTGTGCTTCCCAGCTCAGATAGACCAGGTAAACACCTACTGCCATGAGATGAATATTCCCAGTCCTCCTAATGCAAAACCATAGTAAAGGATTGTCTGGTGTGAAATGATACCACAAACAAACTTAACAGATATGAAATGCTGCCACAAACAAACTCAAAGATACAAATGCTGCAGTATACTTTAAACAGCTTATAAAAGTGTGATTATTCAACAGAAGTCTTTGCTTTGTATAAATGAGCCAAGAGCCACTCAATTCTACAAAATTTATAAAGGCACTAAAAACAAGATGAGCTGATTAACAAGCCCTCTATCCAATAAAACTACATATATAAATCTCAAGTGTTTCCCCAACCTAAACAGTCCAGACTACTGTCCAGTCCACTAGATGGACAATCATGACATCTTGGTGTAAAAACAAGTGCTTGCTAGAGTGTAAATAGATTAGTACTAGGCTGAATGCCTTGTGGGCCATTTTAAGCCTGGCCAATTAACCCATGTGAGAATCAAACCCTGCACCTTGTGTCTGCAAGGTAAACACCTTAACCAATATGCCATCCTCCCACCCAAAAATACACTACTTTATGTAACAGCTATCTAGATAGTGAATTCAGAGCCAGTAAATCAGTAGAACAAGCAATGAAAGGCAAAATGCACCTTTTCAATATAAGTACAAGGAAAAGCATATAAATAACCTGGATAACTGGACTGGGAACAGAAAATAAACCCCTGGGATTCCACCTATGTCCCTGTTGGAGAGTGGCATAGGGTGCTGATTTGTTGGAACATGGGCTAAATTCTTGGCTAGGCTTGTAAGGGCCTCAGGGCCAATAGTCTAGTAACTTCCTATAATCCTATGATCCTAAATAATTCAAGATGTCATCAACAGTGTAGAAACGAAGGGGCTTATTAAGCTCAATTTACAGTAGGGATAGGCAACTTAAAATCACCAGGTTTAAAAAGCATATCAACAAAAGGAAGGGTGATATGGAAAACTAGTAGGAATCACCAGCAATGCTTTAGTTTATGTATGCTTGAAATATTTTCAGAAAAAGACAAAGGCCCAAAAATTTTATGTGTATTTAAGTATCACTCAAACAATATAACCAATAAAAAAACATGTGAAATGTGCAGCATAGCTATTTTAAGTGTCAGTTTCTACATAGTGATGAAACAAGTGGCAGCTGATACAACACGCTTACTGCCTCCACTCTCAGCTAACAGCTTGATCCAAGCAACACTCAAATAATTACCAAATAATAACAATGGGGTACCCTATTTAGATACCTTTGTTTCCAAAGACATTAAAGGTTTCAAATCCACTATTTACAGGAAGATGACGTTCTCTAACTCATATTTAGATTTTAATAGTTACCATCCTTATAAACTGAAAAGAAACATCTTTAAGGGCCAATGCATACGGGCCATAAGAATGACCTCTAATTTTGAAGACTTAGTGAATGAACTGAATTTTATATCTGATCTATTCAAGGAAAGAGGTTATGATGAGTTAATGTTGAACAACATCAAGAAATATACCTTGGGACAACGTGAACAGAGATATATACCTTTATTGGGGACAGAGAATAGGCCAACAACTAGTATAGGAACCGAAGACACAACTAGTTCTACTTTTAAAAGTTTTAAAGGTACTAAGAGCTTACACACTGATTCTATGAACTGCATTCAATCATACTGTAATTCCCTTGTTATTGAATATGGTCCATGCAGTCAGTCGATTAGAAATATAGTGGCTAATAATTGGTATATATTAACATCTGCAAATGACATAACCGACAGAGTAGGGACCAAACCACATTTTGTATCTAAAATGGGTAAAAATTTAAAATACATTTTTGATAGGAAATTGTCACCTGTGATTCAAAATGGAATTAGTACTTCCAAATGTGGCACATGTCATCAGTGCCCTTATATTTTTGAGTTTAACACAATACGTTTGAATAACATTAACCACACTAGGTTACACTTAATCAAAGGAAATTGTAGGTCCACAATGTTGGTATACATTGCAATTTGTATGTCATGCCAGTATTTCTACATTGGAAAAACAGAGAGACAGTTGAGACAAAGAATTTATACCCATTTGTATTCTATAAGGAAGAAAGACACCAAAAATGCCTTATTTAGACACATTATAAATTTTGGTAGTGACCACAAATTTAAGTTTGGGATTCTGGAACTGGTTAAGAATAACCCCAGAGGTGGTAATATTAAGAATCACCTCTTATATCGTGAATTGTGGTGGCAGGTATATACTGATGCCACCACAGCACCAGGTTTAAATGAATACATCTCGATTAAACCCCTACTTTCTATGGACTGACATTATTTTCCAGGGGGCACACTTACATTTTTCCTGTAGTGTCATGCTGTGATTTAGGTAAGGACTGTTAAGGTCCACTTTAACATACTATAATACATCATTACATTTTCATATATATAAAAAATTTTTTATTGGATCTGTAATATTTTTAATGATTTTTAATGATGCTGAATGTTTTTAAAATGAATCACTTTTTTAATGATGCAATTAACTGTAATTAGCCAATTTTGGCGCCTTTATGTGTATTTAAACAGTTGACTTCTTTTCAACGTTGTTCTGATGAAGCTTGCATCACGCATGTGAAAGCGCTAAACCATTGTTATTAAATGAAGTTACGTTTATTTTATTTTATTTTTTGGTAATTATTTGAGTGTTGCTTGGATCAAGCTGTTAGCTGAGAGTGGAGGCAGTAAGCGTGTTGTATCAGCTGCCACTTGTTTCATCGTTTAGTTACCTACAGCTCGCATTTGTTCAGTTTCTACATAGAACAAAAACACCAGGCCAAGTAGATTTCTTAAAACAGAAAACAAAATGGAGCATGTAAAACAGAAAGCAGCTCATCATTCACAGACAAAAAATATATAGGTTTACTTTCCTCACCCAGTGATCACTTTACTGCATCTTCATTTCCACAGATGCACAAATTATTCCAAATGTTTTCTTTTCAGCACTAATTCCTTGTGGTATAACATAAAAATGCATTGGACACTAGGTTTGTCATTGAGGTGATTCATTCATCAATAGTGTGTATTTGTTGATTTATTTTCTGAGCAACTGATTGTGCTGCATTCTGGTTACTTTGTAATAAATTCTGCTGCAGACTACAGAACACATGCCAAACTACTGTGGAACTGTTCTCCCCTCTAATGCATCATTAGAGGGTAGAGCTAGATGACATGGAATCAGGAAATACCTGGACACTTGCTCAACATACAGTAAACTGAAGCATCAGTTGATTAAACTTAATAACTATAGGCCCACTGGCAAGGGCGCCAGCAGGCAGGTGCAAGGGGGTGCACTTGCACCCCCCCTGGAATCGGCTGGCCGAGAAATTCATTTTATTTTAATTTTTAAAAAAAGTTGTTTTTTTTTTTTTGTTTGTTTTTTTTAAAGAAAGGACATTCCTCTTTAAGAACGCCCATTGCATACCGTTTTAGGCGCCAGAACCATAGGGCGAGGAGGAGAGAAGCACCCTCCCACTTTTACAGCTGCAAGACCTGACTCATGCGTGTGCCGCATGCTACTTAATTTAAAAACACAAAAGTGCACGTGAAAAAAAAACGATCGCATCAGTTCACACTAAGTCAACTTCCACGGGTCGGTAAGCTCCATTTAATTTAATTTCTATGTGGAGACTGAGCTGTGCTCGGTTTCATTTAAGCAGGATGTTTAGGAGACATATTAGTGAGCCAAAGCTGAGCTGTTTCTGGAAGTGGAAAATAGTTATTACATGGAAGACTAAGCTTGGACAAATAAATAATGAATGGTCTCTACGGGCCTGATAATGGGAACCAGCTGAGTATGTGTGCCTTTTTTAAGGCCAGGGAAAATTTAGCATGGAGAAGTCATTTAGAGTTAGAATCCAGAGGAGTCTGAAGATGTTTTGTGAAAGGAAAGACAGACCAAGGGCTCTGAGATGACAGTCCAATGTGAAGTCTATGCTTACTAGTGAAAGTCCTAGTAATGAAGTGTTGGAGTTTACTAAAACAGAGAATTACTGGTAATAAACGTTTGTGTATTTCACATGTGAAACCTCTTTGGAGGGAAACAGTTATTCAAAGTCAAAAGTCTGTCAAAACAAAAAGTCTTCCTCTGGAACCTCTGGAACCACACAAAAAAGTAACACAAATGTCTGTGTTTCATTTCATCATCAAGAGCTGTGTCCCGTTTCATTTAAGCAGGCTGTTTCATTATGCAGAGCTGTGCTCTGTTTCATTTAAGAATAAAGAACTCCTCAAAGGGGGGGAATAAAAGAATAGATATAAGCTCTGAGAGCCTCTGAGCTTTATGCACTTTCATTTTAGTTGTCATTGTCAACTACATGATGCTCTTCTTATCAAGTTAATCCAAAGTTAAAAAATATGAGAAACATATCAAAACAAATAAAAGCATAACTATAATACATTTCTGCATTTCCTTCTGGAAGTTGGAAAAATGTGATGCATTTATCATGCTCATTTGCTTGTTAAAATTGTCTAATTTGATAATTCTCTGCTGTGGAAAATTAAAAATGCTGGAGACTGAATACAGAGAACTTTTCAGGAAAGTAACTTTCACTGTACATATTCAGACCACAGCACACGGTCATTTAAGTTAGAGTGTTAACTTAAGAGGCTTATTTTTTTCATTGGTGGTTAACTGCTACTTCTGGGTAGATAGAACATAATTCCGATCTGATTAGCATTTTATAGTATAACATTTTAGCTACTCAACCCGCAGTTGCTATTTTATATAACACCAGCATTTTATCACAAAAATAGCTTTAGTATTTGAGAATAGATTGCATTGCTTGTGGACCGCATTTGTAGCAACAATTCCCCTGTGCCATTTTATTTGGACATAAAAACAATTAGGCAATGTATTTCTAGGTCCAAACCTGAATTCATTTTTTAACTGTGCTTCAGTAAGTAATTTTATTTAAGGGATGTGTAAGCTCTGTTTCATTTCTATATGCAGGCGTTTCAATTTAAGTAGGCTGTTTCATTTCATTATGCAGAACTGTGCTCCATTTCACTTAATGTGTGTATGTGTTGCCCCAGTTACTTATACATGGGGGTTAGAATTACCCAGGTTTAAAGCCTGAACCTTAGGCACAACAGCTTGCATTCTCTACCCACGCCGTCGCCACCAATCCAGTTGTGATACGTCCTCTTAAAATTTCTGGTTTTGTGTTAAATCAGTGAGAATGGAAATTCACTAAATAATCTTTTTTTGGAAACACACTGCAACACAAAACACTATTTCAGAACACACTGCAACACAAAACACTATTTCAGCAACATTCTAAGATAATACAAACAATATTTACAATGTGTCCTTGGTTTTGGGCATTTGCCTCTTCCCCAAATAAATTCTGTCTTTTTCCAGTTTTCTTCTGCTATGAAATTGAGAGATTTAGCTGTGGCAAGTTGATGGTGCAGTGGTAGTGTTGCATCAGAGCAAGAGGTTATGTGGTTTGATTCTTGGCTGGGGTGCCTCCTGTGTGGAGTCTGTATGTCCTCCCTGTGTTTGTGTGGGCTCCCTCTGGGTGGTCTGTTCTCTCCTATATTACAAAGACCTTGGTCTGGTGCATTTCTACCTGCACCTCCGCTGAAAATTGGCTTTGTTCAAGTTGTACTTTCCTGTTAAATAAATGAAAAATGTTGCTGAGGGCTTCAGGAGAAGAGAAGTTTAGTGCTGCTTATTCCAAGTCTGTTTGCATTGTTAGTAGCAAAACAGGTAGTTACCTTACTTTTGATGCAGAAGGCTAGGGGTTCTACTTCCACAGTATGCAGGTGGATCGTTGATACTGTACTGTTGTACTTTAAAGGGAGTGGATGCTGCAGTCCTGTGAATGTCCTCCTTTGGACAAATTACCTAGTAACTATGAACCTGTTATCAGTTTGCCATCCATTCCCTATTGCAATATTACTAGCTTATCGTTGTTTAATGTAACACAGGCAATTTATTCTTCAAATGCAACAGCCACTTTATTTGTAGATGAAACAATGAACTATAAAGTTTTCTTAGCAGCAACCTCTTCATTAGAGATCCCTTTAATGTAGAATTATTTAGATGACTGACTTCTGCAGACATTTTGCATATTTACTGATATTGGTGGATTGTAATGACAGAAGTTTAAGTAGCCTTTTATGGTTGAAATTTTCTGAAATGGGTAGTTCTGTCATTGGTTCATACATTTTGTTTCATTGCTTACTAGAAGACTGTTCAAAACTACAAATTTAAAACAGTCTAAGAGCTGGTGCTGTATGATACAAGAAATATAATTTAATATAATCAGGAAGGTGAATCAAAGAATGCATACATGTATGTACTTGCACGACCCTAAACATGTGTTTGAAAACAGCCCAGAGGAAAGTGTGAAAGGCTCAAAATCATGGGCAAAGTTTAGGCTTTACTTTTGTTACCAAAGCAATGGATGAAGGTAAAACAGTTCACACCACATTACCTTGACCTGGCCAAGTCTTTTGACACAATCCCCTACTCAGGTGTAGTACAAAAGATGAACAATATAGGAGCAAACACTTGCATCACTAGCTGGATTGCCAACTTGCTCACAGGATGCAGGAGATCAAAATAGGGGAAGAGACCAGTTACCAATGGAGTCCCCCAGGGTTTGGTGCTGAGACATTTTCTATTTTGATTTCCTGCATCCTGTGAGGAAGTTGGCAATCCAGCTAGTGATGCAAGTGTTCATTGAAATAAAATATTAACTTTGTTTTATGAACTGGACTAAATGTTAAATATTTACTATTTAGCATGATACTAGTAGGAACAAGGAACTTGATTTCGTATGGTTTCACTACTCATCCTGAACACACACACACACACACACACACCAATAAATTCATATGGTTGCTCTTAGTTAAAGTTCATAGACATATAACTTAACAAATTTTTATAAAGGTTAATGTAAGAGGTTCTGAAATACATGTATATATTTATATGAAGTTCTATAAAATATATATGCAGGTGACTATAGAAATACATTACTTTTCAAACAATACATTTTATTCCCTATTTGAAAAAAACTGCATTCGATGTATACTAGGCCACCTAGTATATATACATCATCGTACAGTAGGTATCTAAATGTGTATGTTATGAAATTGCAGGCAAAGTACTTATTTCATTACATAAAGCACCCATGGGGCTATAAATGAAATGTTTGACTAATGTTACTTTGCATTTCAATTTCTTCCCAAGAAATTCTGTAACTCATGCTGTTTTCATAATATTTTAGCAAAGTAATGTTCTAAACTATTTTCAATTATCTCCAGTGATTCCATTATTCTGTTTTGCTCTCAGCACTTCAGGTTTGGCACAAACTCTGGTAGTTAAGAAGCTGAGTCGCACTGTGAAGAAAGTACATAGGTAATATTATTCAGCTCTTTAATTAGACCTATTTGTAGTTATTGATCTACTACTTATTTTTCTTTGGTAGCATAATTTGTCCATTGGTAGTAAGTGACTTTTTTATTTTAAAAACAGTCTGGGTTTGAATAACTGCACAAATATATATTTGTCCTGTGTGTCATCAAAAAGGTACTTTGTCAGAAGCAGGTGCAGTGATTCTAGCAATGTTCTAAGTTCATGACAGCAATATTTATAATCTGCTCCTATTTATTTTAGGCTTTGTCCAGATTTCTTTCATTAAGAGGTTGAGGTGTGTGTGAGAGAGAGAGAGAGTGAAATGCCCTAGTTAGAGTTAGCAGGTGGATTTTATTTTCAAGTGCATTTTCAAGGAATTGTGAGCTTCAAGGGAAGAGAAATTTACTGCTTCTCATGCTAAGCCTACTTAAAATGTGCAACTGTTTTGTTTAGCAAATGGTATCACTATTGTGGTACAGAATTTTTAAAGCAGCACAGCAGGTAGCATGCTTGCATCTTGATACAGAGGGCTATAGGTTCTACTCTTACAACATGTAGATTTGTATTTTAAGGAGGTGGAGTGCTACAGTCCTGAGTATGTCCTCCTTTGGATGAGATGCCTAATAACTATGAACTTGTTTTTCAGCTTGCCACCCATTCCTCATTGCAATATACCAGCATACCATTTTTTTTAATATAACGTAGGCAATTTATTCTTCAAGGGCAGCAGGCATTGAATTTGTAGATTAAACGCTGAAATATAAAGTTGTTTTCTAGCAACAACCTCTTCACTGGTTTCAGATCTCTTTAATGTGGAATTATTCAGATGAGTTTTACTTCTGCAAAGATTCTGCATATTGATTGATATTGGTGGATTGTATGACAGAAGTTTGAGTAGAGTGGCCCTTTATGGTTGAAATGTTCTGAATTGGACAGGTTGTCATTATTGGTATATATGATTTGTTTCATTGTTTAAAGGAAAAATGTTCAGAACTATAAATTTAAAACACGCTCTAACAAGTGGTGCTGTATTATACAAGGGATATAATTCAATTATTATATAGTATAATTAATCCAGTCAGGAAGGTGAATCAAATAACTTTTCCATGGTTCTAAAAATGTGTGCAAGGAGCCTATGATTTGAAACGAGCCCAAAGGTAAACATGCCCTGCCACTGGCCAGATGCACTTTCTTTGAATGTGGGTTTCAATGTTGTTTCAGTGAATGTGGGTTTCAAAGGTAGAGAAGTTTTAATGCCAAGTCTCTTTTCATTGTAAGACTATTGCTTTGTTTAGGTTTAGTAAATGTCTATCAGTGTTTGTGCTATAAAATTTTAAATAAACGTTGTAAATGAAATCCAAATATCTGTAATCATTGTAGAACTAAAGCATAAAACAGTATACACACTGAGAGATTTTAATAGTGTCTATGACAAATGGGGAGAAATAGCCAAGTAATGGGACACTGGAATGGCTGCATGGGCGGGAGGTGGGACTGAGTGGGCGGGGGCAGCAGAGGGGGTGGAGCTGCATGGGCGGGGCTTGGGTTTGCACCCCCCCCTGCAAAAAATCCTGCGGGCTCCCTTGCCCACTGGAGTATCTAAATTGAAAACTACACATTTTAAAATAAGAAAGCCCATTTTACAAGATGAGGCCATAATTATAACAAAAAGAAAAGGTAAAAAAAAACTTTACACTGATCTTTTCTCAATGACCATACCCTCCAACTGGTCACACCCTGTATGTCATCTTAGTCCACACCTTTTCACATTATTTGGGCATCTTAAAAGGTGGTGACTGTAATTATACAATGAAAGGAAACAGAGAGGCAGAAATGCATAAGATGACTGGAGAAAACAGTCAGTGTGTCAGGTGTACTTCCAGTGTTATCCATAGTAATAAGTCCAACTAACTAAAGTTATTAAAAACAAAAGCTACCAATTCCATATTCTTTGTTCCACTAAGTGAAGAAGACAAATGCATGCATCTATACAGTGCAAGATAAAATTTCACAAAGGCAGACAGGAAAAAAATGCAGGGTGGAAAAACAAAACACACAAAATGAAGTCAAAAAATCCTTAAAAATGACTTTAAACTCACCATGGAAACAGAGCCGGATCCAGCACTAGACATCCAAGGCAGTCACCTTGGGCTCACTGGATGAGAGGAGGCCCCTGCTGGCTGGGAAGGGACCTGCTTGCCGAGCGATCATCACATATACTTTTAAAATTACAAAAAAAAAAAAATTATGTTTTTCTTTTTAAAAGCATTCTTCTTTAAGAACACCTTTTGCATCCAGTCACATACCTGTTGCGTCTGTGCGTGCATCATTACACACACTTCCTATTCTTCCATTCTGCAAGTGTGTGGAATTTAAATGCAAACATTCTATTCTTGCGCTGTTACTTCCACAATGAATGTTGACTCATTCTTCTTCTACAGAAAGTAGTGTGTGTGTGTGTGTGTGTGTGTGTGTGTGTGTGTGTGTGTGTGTGTGTGTGCCCACACCCGCGCACGCACATGCATATATCATTAAGTGGCTGAAATAAGCTAAATGCTATGGAGGGAAACTTAGCATATTGACCATATTGGAGAGCTTTGCACAAAGGTAAGAACCATTTACCAAGAGATTTCACAGCTCAGAAAAGAGCTGGACTTACTCAGGAGATAAGTGGTTGAAGAAAAACATAGAACTAAACTACTGAAAGTAACAGGAAGCTACCAGAAGAGGTACATCAAAAAAATGAAGTTAGAGTTTGTTCAAAAGAAGCAGGGAGATATAGAAGCGTGAGCTAGACAGGAATTATGAGTGGCTGGGTAAAGAAAGGAGTTGAAGGGACTGACATGTTTTACAGGAGACCAGATTGCTGGCATATTGCAGTCAGCATGAGTAGTGCAGTTGAGTGACGTGCATTTTCCAAGGAATTCAGTGTCAAGTGCATTTTCCAAGGAATTGTGAGCTTCAATGGAATAGAAGTTTACTGTGGTATCACTACTGTGTTAAAAATTTTAAAAGCATCATTAGCAGCATAACAGGTAGCTTACTTGCCTTTGATGCAGAAGGCTCTGGGTTCTACTGCTACATTATAGAGATGGATTGCTGTTACTGCATTGTACTTTAAGGGGGGTTGGGTGCTGCAGTCCTGAGTATGCCCACCTTTGGGTGACATGCTTAGTAACTGTGAACCTATTGTCAGTTTGCCATCCATTCCCTAATGCAATATTACCAGCTTAACATTTTTTTAATGTAACAAAGGCAATTTATTCTTCAAGGGCAGCCTCTGAATGTGTAGATGAAACATTCAAATATAGAGTTGTTTTCTAGCAGCAAACTCTTCATTAGTTACATATCTCTGTAATGTGGAGTTATTCAGATAACTACTTCTGCAGAGATTGTGAATATTGACTGATACTGGTGGATTGCAAGAACAGAAGTTTTGAGTAGACTTTTATTGTTGAAATGTTCGGAATTGGGCAGTTTTGCCATTATTGGTTCATATATTTTATTTCATTGCTTACTGGAAAAAAAATTTTCAAAACTACAAATTTAAAACATGCTCTAATAAGTGGTGATGTATTACATAAGGAATATACTTTAATACAATCAGGAAGGTAAATCAAAGAACACATGCATGTATGCATGGTCCTACAAATGTGTGCAAGGGGCCTATGATTTGAAAACAGTCCAATGGTAAACTGTATCCGCAAGTGGCCAGATGCATTTTCTTTGAATGTGGGTTTCAATGCTGTTTCAATAAATGTGAGTTTCAAGAGTAGATAAGTTTTGATGCTAAGTCTGTTTCCATCCTGAGGCTGTATTGCTTTCTTTAGCAAATGTCTATCAGTGTTTCTGCTATAAAAGTTGAATTAAAAGTTTTAAATTAAATCCAAATAATCATTGTAGAAGTAATGCAGAAAACAGTATGCACACTGGGAGGTTTGAGCAGTGTTTATGATAACTGGGGAGAAATAACCAAGAAATGGGACAGTGGAATGGCTGGGGGGGGGGGGGGGTAATGGGGCCCCAATCCATTACCCTGCCTAGGGCTTCATTTGAGTATGATCCCGCTCTACCTTGAGATGTCAAGACTTCACAAGCATTCTCAGAGAAACAGTAGGAAACATATTTATTCCAGAGTCCTTAAAGGAAAAAAGTGGCACATAGTGCATTGATCCTAATATACTGTGCAAGTTCGGTGTTCCACACGTGCAATACATAAAGAAGTCATCCCCAGACATGGAAAACATAGGAAATTAAGGACGGAGTTCACAGATAGTGTTCATTTATTTTTAACAATGATGTATTTTAACAATGATGTACTCCCGTATACGAGTAATGCTGTTTCCCCAAGGTTGTTTATTTATTTAATAACAAGGCTTTGTTGTCATGATCAAACCACTCCAGACACAGGTAAACCAATATCACTCACGCCCACAGTTTATTGCTGACATATGTTCTAACTAGCAATAAGTCCACAAAGTACATAATAGGAGAGGTAACACCTCACTGGAGCTATTAAATTGTGCTGCTGTTACAAACGGATCATGGCTCTCTACAAACTACAGGGTGCAGACAAGCCACAGGAAGAAAGCATTTACGGTCTTCTATACTTGGTTAATTAAGTCTTCCGGCTTTTCGCGATCAGGGGTCGCCACAGCGGATCACAAATCAGCAAGACTGATTGGCAGCGAAGTTTTTACGGTGTCGATCTGCTAGCCCGGTCTTCTATACTTACACATAAAATTAACCAAAATGAATCATAGGCAAAAAAGGGAGGAATATGCACTCTTTCATTTGCGTTTGAATTTGAACATTGACCTTTAGGGCTAAAACAGGGATAACAAGATTGATTTCCCCATCTGCTTAACAATGGATACCAAGAATGGCATGTGACAGGCCACATATCACCATTCCGGAATAAAGTATCCAAAACATACTATGGTTTATGTATAGTGTTTTCTTTTAGGGGCCAGAGTGTGTTGGTAAGTGTATAGTATACTCTTGTTGGTGACCACATCCTTAGTTTCAACCGCACCCCATATATTACAGTCTGGCGGGTTTGCTACTTTTGGGTACTGTGAACTTTTTGACATTCTGCGTTAGAAGAAATTGCTAGATACTTACAGAATTATATATTTTAGCCTTTATAACGGGATCTGCAATTTAGAACGAGTGATGTATGACTACCAGGAGTAAGACAGAATTCGTATGGGTACCGAACTTGTCGTAAGTGTAGAATCGTTTTGCGAAAGGCAGTGACTTGGAAAGCACAGAATTATTCTCGGTACCTGCATAGAACAGCTGCTGTAATAAAAGCAAGGCGGCATTATAAGTACAGTATTAAATGGGATGGGAGAATGACGTACAGGAAAACAGATTACATTATGCAAACTGCAGATCTATGTAAGACGCAGGGGAGGTGTCGTTGAGCTGTCTGATTTTCACTAAACAGATACTGCCTTTAGTAGTCTTATCTCTCGCGTAGCATCTCATCCAGCAGGAATTATGTTGTCTTCCTCTTAAATGCCATGCTGAACTTTCCCTATCTGCTCCTGGCTGTACTTGCTACAGCCACTACCACCAGCAGCCCCAGCTGGACGCACCAGGAGGGCTGGGGCGGCGGGGAAGACCTTTTGCTGCCGCCCATCAATTCTTCTTCCCGCTCTTTAGCCAGTTTGGAGCTTGATTTGCACTTCTCCAAAAGATCTTCAGATGCTGGAGACGCGGATCTCGAAGATGTGCAGGAAGCGTTACCTTCCCAAGCAAGTCCCAGTTGCAATATTAGTGTGCAGAAGTTGCTCTCTACATCACTGGTCGTGCGGTGGAATAGGCAGCTAGGCTTCCAGTGCGACGTCTTTGTCTTTACCATCAACAATTATGGAAGAGCTTTCTTTTCTGCAGCATTCAATCGGGTGCTGTCACCCGTAGTCATCGAACACCTAGGAGTGTCTGGGGCACAACAGGAGTTTCGTCTTTGTGTGGGCTGCAGTTGGGGCAGGGCCAGGCGACCTGCGAGCAGCAACAGTGCCTACCTGCAGCAACGGTCGTCCTTCTCCTCATCCCCTGCTGCACCCGCATTTCCACCCCAAGGGGAGCTGCTTAATTTCTGCTGTCTGGATTTTGGGCTGGACGAACTGAAGGGCGATCAGAGCTGGAGGCTTAACCGTAAACCCATCGAATCGACTCTTGTGGCGTGCTTCATGACTCTGGTCATCATTGTGTGGAGTGTAGCTGCCCTTATCTGGCCAGTCCCCATAATTGCAGGGTTCTTACCCAACGGTATGGAGCAGAGGAGAGGGGGAGCACCTCCGACCGCATCCAGGTGACCAGTGAGCTGATGCCATATACTCTCTCTACAGGTACAGGTGACACACTCACGAGCAAAGTGCAAAGGTGAATCTAATTACAGGTTCAACACCTGAATGGTCAAGTCAGTTTTGCTTCATCTACCTTGAGCAGTTATTGCCTGGAGTGTACTCCAAGAAAGGCACTGCAACTTTAGGAGCTCAAGGAAATTTAAATAAATACATAAACCTTAAGTGTTTTTCTGACAACTTTGTGCAGTTTGGAGTGGTATTAATGTGGGGCTTGCCTTTTCTCGCTTTGAAAGTTTTTATTTGACATAAGAGAGATTTGCTAGCGGCGCTGCCAGAAATTAGTCCCCACTGTCTTAAGTAAATAAAAATGTAAGCTAAGTAGGTAGATGTACAATTCGAGTGACAAACATAGCTAAACATGTGTTTGCAAATACTGGAACGGCGTTGTAAATAGAACTGAACATGTAAAAGGAACTGCCCGGTGTGTTGGCGTACTTGTAAAATATGTGTATCCCACGCCCAGTGCCCCTTGCTAATTTTCCGGGTTTAATTGGGCGGTATTTTGTGGATGGACACAGGAGCTCGGACTTATCCGAAAGATTACTTCAGCCTTAAGGTCTTTGCGATTTTCACAGATTTTGCTTCAAATATACCGAGTCCACACCAAGACGCTGCCACACGAAGACTAAAAGTATTTAAGAGGTTGTCGCGCATCTCTGGATGGAATGCTGTTCATGGTGAATCACAGAAAGTTAACTTTTTATATGTTGATGGTTCTTAACCTTGCAGTGCAGAAGATGCCTTTCCAGCTATGCTGTCAAAATACAGTGCAGTTTTGTAAATGTCAGACTTCCTGCACTTGCATCTTTTTAACTGGCACTTCCTTGCCTTATATCCTTTTTCTGTTTGTTGCTTAAATATATATTTTGCGGATATACTTTATAAAATCGTTCCAGTTAATTTGTTATGCTTCTTGTACATAATCATGTATTTGTGGGTTAATGTATGCATACTGTTGAGCTGAGCAGCACCATAAAGTATCCTGATTGATGATTTTATTTATAAGGGGTTATATTTTGGCATAGGAGAATCAACGATATGGCTTTAATCCTCTATAAGTCTTCTAGGATCAGGATGGATCATTGTCTGCTAGACAGTTTCTGCAAGGTAGTAAACAACTGCAATAAGGATTATTAACACTTTAACATGATAATCTAGCTGGGATCAATTATTATATTTGGTTTCCTATGCTAGTGGTGTCCTCAGCTTCCAAAGGACTGATACACTTTTCTGGTATGAAATGAAATATTACATGGAAGGTTGACACTGTTGAAATTCCTTACTCAAAGGGGAAAAAAGGAATAGACATTATGCAAAATAATAAATCTGCCTGATGAAAAATTCACTTAAATGACTGCTCCACCCAGAAATTTAAAACAAACATGTTTTCTACCATATGTTGATCTTCTACGCAGTGTAAGTATCAGTTTTTTGTGGTTGTTATTATTTTATAATTTATATAGCCCAAATAGTTTGATGACAGGTTGTATGCCATAAGGATGTGATTTTGTTTTACATTCAGGCCATGCCCCCCCCCCCACCACCACCACTCAGCATCCCCATTATATAACACAGAGTCTCTGCAGCCCTCTATCTACACTTGCTTACAATAGCATCCTTCTAAATTTCTACTTTTATCAGTAGAGTGTTGGTGTATGATTTCCATAACTTTCTCTGATTTTTATTAGTCACAAGCCACTGAACAGGCATTTACATCAATTTTAAGTGCCCCACTAGAAAGAACTGTTCAATGGCTTGCTTTTATTGAATATTTGTTTTAAGCTGAGATGTTATCTGGCCAATAATGTTTCTGCTGATTTATCTGTGAATGAAATGATACATAGACACTTAGTATTTTCCAACAAATGCTTTATCATAGGACCCCCCACACTTCAATTTGGAAGTGATGAGTTCACCAGTTTAATTGTAATAAAAGTAAATCTGTTAGATGCAACTTTCCCTCCCCTCACCTATTCACTGACTTGTAGAAGAGTCTTGTGAGGTACTAGTTAACTGAACAGAAATAGAGAATATTATGCAGAGATGTACAGTAAGGTGCACACCAGAGACAAAGAGAGAGGTACTTCAAAAGCTAGCCTAGTTGTATGAATTCAGGCTTTAATAAAGTGTAGTTATACTGCATAAATCCCACTTCATTCAGTATATTCCATAACTTTGCTACCAAAGTACTATTTGACTCTTGCCAATGTGCTGGACAATAGGTACAAACCACCACCACTCTCATTGCCGCCAACCCACTTAGCAAAAAAGCAAACAATTCATATTTTCTTTGCATGTAGTTATCTTAGAATCAGATTCAAAGAGAGTAAAATAATTTTGTAATGAGAAAATCTTGGCATTTTGGGTGGATGTGTACTTTAACTTAGCTAACCAGCATATATCAATTCAAAGAGATAATAATAATAATAATAACTGCATATAATTGTAGTGTGGCAGCAGGACTGCTGTCAGAAAGCACAAAATTAAGCCTTAGGTTTCCTTTTCATAAGCCTTAATAACTTCTCACAATAGTCTTAAAATTCCTTCCTGTACCTTTTACAATATATTTTGGTATTCTTTAGTGTGCAGGCTATTACGCACCAGTTTCAAAATGTCATATCATATCTTAACTTATATTCACACAAGAGGTGCTGGGTACAATTCCCACTTCCTCATCATGTGACTTTCAGCAAGTAACATAACCAGCTAGTGTTCCTTGTTCACCTCAGTTAGAAGACAGTCATGCTTAGTGGGAGTAGGGGTTTCTTGCTTCCTATATTAACCAATGAATCTAAGACTAAACCTTCTTATTTATTGTTACTTATTTAGGAAAATGTTCCACAGACTGGGTGCTGTGTGTGGGTGTGATCTACCTAAATGGTAATGTGTAGTACCTCTACATTAGGAAGGCTTATAATAGAAGAGAGAGGACTGGATGGGGGGAGTAGGGTATGGTGCCAACTGTATAATGGGGCAGAACAGATAGACACATCTCCTTCTGCCCACAATTGTATATTTAAACTTACTTATTTTACAAACAACTACATTTCTTCTCCAATGACAGTTACTGTTATGCCTTCCTTTTGTGTTTACTAAGGGAGCATATAGTGGAGATAGACTACAAAGTTTATTTTCATTATTTCTTGTCCAGTCACAGGGGTCTGTAGCATACAATTCACATTGCTTCAAAAACACAACTCCTTATGGGGTTTATCATTCCAACCACACAATGAAACAACTGTTAATTGAACTCTTGCTGTACATTTCTGAATTAATTTTTAGGATGACATTTAACTTTTATTGCAAATAATATGTAGGTAACTGCTTCAGCATTTAATCAGCTGTTAAGATCACACTTCTCACAATCTTCTTTTATATTTTAGAAGGCTTTATGCATATAAGTAAAATTAAAATTATTAACATTTCTATTAATGTGAATATAGACTTCCTGTAATTTTAAGAAGGCCCACAAAACAATTAAAAGAGTGACAAATATTTTTATGAGAGCAGCCATGTAGGCTCTTGTGACAGTGTAAAGACTACAGCAACAAGGTTATAGATTTTACTGATTTCCGTATTTATTTTTATATAGTACTGGTCAAACTTTATTTTGAGACCCAGAATGTACCAAAACATGCCTTCTTTTGTTCACGTATGCACATGTTATTACAAATCATCTAGGACCACCACAATATATCAGTCAGTTTCTTGAACTACTGGAGGTTGCCCAGTATTCACTCCCTCATCTTCCAGAAGATTTACACTGATTCTTGTACTTTTTAATGTGTCAATGTCAGTCTCAGTTACAAGCCAAGCCATCAAAACTGCAGTCAGTTATTTATTAATTTATTTTTAGCAGGGGATGATGTAAAACCTCCAACCCATGATGTGGAAGATTATAAGTTCTGCACCACTGCTGTTATGATAGTACTTGTTGGGGTCACAGCAACATGGAGATAAGCAATGCATTTGGAGGAATCTATATTTTTGGTTAACTGGATGAAACTTACACTTTTCACAGCTCTCATGCCTCATTACCACCTGTTAAAAAATAGTCAGTGCCGAAGAACTCTTAACAATAATCCTGAGTGTACTACCATGATTTAATCAGTGCCATTATGTATTCTCGTTTTTCCACTGAGATTCTTTTATTGGAAACTCACATCTGGCAGGAGATGAAAAAATGATATGTCATGTTAACTACATTGCAATTACAGTGAGGGTGATGACTGAGAGAACAAAATAAAGGTATGCTGTGGCAAAGCACAGTATGTTTGTTCCAGGTTTAACACAATTAACTATTCTCATCACAGATCATTGACCAAGACTAATTTTCTTAAGTTTGTCCCTTTTTCACTGAGGCAATGTCACAACAATGAACTTTTTTTACCCCCCACCCATCCCTACCAGTGATCTGGGTCACCAACATAACTCTACCAATTTGTTCCCTATCTGGGCGAGAGCCAATGACTGTGGCACAGCTGTCATCCAGGCAGGTGTCAGTGGGCTTTTGTGTTATGCACCTATCTCTCTGTGTGAATGCCAGCAGACACAGAAACGTTCAGCATGCTGTGATCCTTACTAAGAGTTATACACCTCACTGACTGATGGAACCCCTTAGAAGGTTCTGGCCCCTTCCCATCTACTAAAGTGTAAACTCATGTCCCCACTGGGGACTGTAGAATGGAGTATACAGCCCACAATCCATTTGAGAGTAGTGAGCACACATAACTGTATCACTTTACATCCTTCCCTTGATGGTTCATTCAGTGTCTGGGTCACTAATCAAATCCAGGATATCTGAGCTGTGGTCAGGGCTTTATCCCTCTGTGGCATGGAACTGTCTTACAGGATTGTAAACCATGTTAAAACAAATCACAGACCACATAGACTAGCATGATGCATATGCATTGTATCACACAAGTGATAAAATAAGGTAATTGTCAAGGAAAATGTGACAGAATATAAATACTAAATAGAAATTAAGGGGAACATACTGTTTTATTTAGCAGCATAATTTCATGTGGTACAATTTATGTATCAAGTCATCATACTTGGATTGCATTTCAACAGTTTCCCATCATCAATAAAATTACCCTTGCTATTTAAAAAGAACTCTGTATTTTAATATGCAGCATTTTATTTGCATATTCTTTGTGTAGTAGGGTTTTCTTGAATTATGTCTTTATTAGTCTTGCACCATATCTTATTTATCCATATAAAAATCTATATAAAATGCAAACAAATATTGTCATCTTGCTTTCTATTTCCTGTACCCTTTTATATTCACCTTGACAATGAGCCAGAGTATTGTAGTGAGTCAGGCAACCAAATACATATGAAAAGACTCAGTGAAACAGTGCCACATTATTCATAATGTTTAGTAACACAATGGCAGGTCCAGAATTTGAAGAATTAAAAAAGAAAGAAAAAAGAAAACAATGATTTTAAAATAATTTGTGTAAATCAGCTATTTTTAAGATTTTTGTAATACAGAAGCAAAGTGCTTCTTATTGATGACAGAAAATGTAAAATTTGCTTTGTAGTATTTTCACTGTGAAAGACATTTTTAGAAATAAGTATTAAAATAATAATATTTATTAATCATTCTGCATTCATTGTGATCTTTGTATTTTTTACTGTATTATTTATTTTGGTTTTCTTGTTTTGTTATTGTACTAAATTAAGATTTTTTTTTTCTGTAAAAATGCTGACACATTTGTTTGCTGTGTTCACGTTTTAATCTGGCACCACCGGCAACATTCACATTGTACTTATGTGTGTGTGTGTGTGTGTGTGTGTGTGTGTGTGTGTGTGTGTGTGTGTGTGCATATATAGAATAAGAGTTTTTATTCAGTGAAACAACTGACATTTGCAAGGATATTTGTAACAAATAGCTATATTCAGGATGTGAGCTGCAATTACATATCCGTGATAGTACAGTGTATAAGATGATGACTGTGTTATACTTCAGACCTATTTTAGTATAAAAAAGTTATATGTATTTTTCTAAGATAACCACTTTTGATTTTAAAGCACTACCATAATAATTATCTTACTTGTAAAGTAATATACAAATATTTTAGCAAGGTGTTGTCCTGGATGTGATACCATCACGGATTAAAAGCTAAGATATTCATTAATACTAAAAGAAACTAAGATTTTTTACATCATAACAAATCATAAAAGAATACCTTTTTTGTAGCAGAATTAGATGCTTATATTGCAAGTAAACTAAATATTTTACTTAAATATATACAGTGACTAAAGATGACATATCATGTTCCCTGAATGTACCTATATCATAGTGAACATTATCAGCAATGTTCAATAAGAAAAAATATAGTATTAAAACACAGTTTAAAAATATTAAAAAAGCTATGCATGATTTTTGATGTTTAGCATCATAATTATGCAATAGTATGGTGCACATTTAAATATAATCATTATATTAGACTGAAAGACGCATGCTGTGTCCGAGTAGTGTACTGGGAAGCATTTGAAATCTGACTTAAAAAGAATACATTGGTAGTATCCATTGCAGTTGCAATTATTGGGAAGCCCAATCTTCAGGTTATTATGATTTCAGCTCATATGTAACAGATGAAGACATTATAAACAGATGTAGATAAGTATTTAGTAAGAAGTTATGTTCTGCGCAGTGATCGCCTTTAATGCAATATGTGGCATAATAGCCATTTGAATGCACGGCATTTCTGGAAACCACTCTTCAAATAAGATGAGCTTCTTTTACAGCAACTAATTCTGAAATATACCTCGGTTTCAGTTTTTTATTGGAAGTATTGTCTTTGTTTTTCAGAAGTGTTGTCTTATCACAGAACCATTTCTCTTTTCTTGAAAACATACACTGAATTGTGTGCGCACATGCTGTCAGACATGCGCACATAGACAAAAAAAGAAAAACATGGGAAGATCGAACGTGTAAACTACCTGTCCTCTAAGCTCCTTTTATTTTACTGGAATAAAAACATCTAAGTTACCAAAGTAAGGTGATCACTTTCTTCCTAATTCAGGACTTCATATGACCATTAGAATCATATTAAGAGTACAAACCCTAAATGAAACACAATCTCATATTGTATAAGCAACCAGTCAGGATTCTAGAAATCAGTCAGTAGGAAATTTGAAAAGTAAAGGATCCCATGAGGGTCAAAGTCGTAAAGTGGGAAAGGATGTTCACTGTTTGGCCCCCTGCTGCTGTCTGCACCACATAGTGTCAGTAAGGTAAATATATATTATATAAAATACAGGTGCATTTCTTGTGTTGCATGTTTGCTTAATTGAAATGGAATTCATTGCTCTTTTGATTGAGTTCACGTTTTGTAATTATTAATTGACTGTATTTCATTTTTTCATGCCTAGGACCACCAAAGGGGAAGGGAAAATTTTCTCCACTGCTGTGTAGCTTTACAGTTGGTATATTTAATGCACCAGGGGTACTGAGGAGCCCCATGGAAAAAACAATTCTTAATGCATTTTTATTCATTTTTAATTTAACAGCAGTACAAAGCTGTGATCCAATGTAGTGCATCTCAATTTAAGGTATGTTGAATGTAGCTGAGTATAATCTCTCTCTCTCTTACACACACACACACACACACACACACACACACACACACACACACACACACACACATGTATTTATTCGATTGAATCAAAAATAATGAAACCCAGTGCATCAAACAATAAACATATAAAAAGCCTTAAATATCAAAATACAGCAGATCACAAAAGGAACGCAATTTGTTTGATATTGTGATTCATTAACCCTACCTCAGTCTTCAAACATAATTTGAATGAATAGTGTTAGTGCCATGGGAAGGGTTTTCTTAAGGTAAGATGTAGGGTAGGAATCAGGGTAGGATTAAGTTTAGGGTTAGCATGTGTTATTAAATTCACTCCACCTTACTAATACATGCTACCTCTAAGCATACCCCTGCCTCTAGCCCCTATCTTCAAACCTAAACCATACCTTAGGAAAACCCTTCCCAATACACTACTCAGCATTATATTTGACCTCCAACTTAAACCTAACTTTAACCCTAAACCCCAAACACTCACACATATACTCCTACAATATATTACCATATGTAACCGTTACTCTAACCCTAACCCATTAACACTCATACACTCACTCAAATCCTGTAACTCACACTCACCTTCACAAATCCAGTGTAGGTTTGCCACCTTTTCAAATGGCCAAAGTGGGACATTTTCGGTACAAACATCAGATTTTACAGGCCGACACATACCCACAGTCAGTACAAAGGATATAACTTATCTTTTTTGCCTAAATAAAAGCTTATTCTTGTAGCATTTTAGTTGCTTATTCTGTTTCTTATAACATTTAGGTATTTTAGATGCAGAATAACTGTTTTATGCAACTATTACATAAAATATAGGAAATAATTTTGTCCTAAAATCTCAGGGCATTTGCAATTTTTTAAATTTTTTGTCAGGACACAACTGCCCAAAGAGGAACTGTCCCTCGCAAAGTGGGACAGGTGGTAACTCTAATCTAGTGATCTACATCTGCACCATACCACTCAACCAAAGATGCATTCAGCAAAGCACACATTTGAACATTAACCCCCACATTCTATTCTTTAATGAAAGGACAATAACCTTTATATATATATATATATATATATATATATATATATATATATATGTATATGTGTGTGTGTGTGTGAGACATGATGTATGTGTGTGCGTTGCATATATATATATATATATATATATATATATATATATATATATATATAAAATGCTATACCTAATCTGTGGTGCAGATTAAGCCTACATAGTCTGCTAGAACCGTGTGCACATCACAGCATGACCTGTACACAATAATGCATAGTTTTTAATTCAGTAAGTGGATCTACATGTCATGTAGAGCCATGCAAATACAGTAAACATTGTGGCATGCTAATTACAGCATAAGCAGCTGAAATGTATGCTAATCAACCAAAATAAAATGGAGGAGCTATTCTACAAGCTATAAAGCAACTGTGTAGACTCACTGCTGGTTTTCTCTGCAAATTCTAAAACCTGTTGGAATACAGCCAAAGAAACTTGGCTACACAGAAAGAATGTCAGGGGCTGCTGTTGCTCTTATTCATGTGTATGTGCAGCAGGCCCATGTCTATGCTGCTGCTTCAGCCAATAGAGCAGGGCTAAGAAGAAGAAGAAGTGTGACAGATCACTTTTAACTTTTCACAGTCTTAATGAGGTGGAAATTGTAGAGCACTACAGGGTAGATAGAGACACACTACAGAAACTCTGCAACCTCTGTCGTCCTCAACTGAGAGCAAGGGCAAACCAAAGGGAACCAATCCAAGTGGTGACTAAGGTATGTGTAGCACTTAGAACTTTAGCTACAGAAACCTTCAAGAGACCAACAGGAGACATGTTGGGGGTGTCAAAGGCATCAGCATCCAGGATACAACATCAATTCCTGAATGCTGTGCTACAACATGCCACTGAGTACATATATTTTCCCTGCACACCTGAGGAGAGAGACAGAACTATGCACAAGCTCTACTCTAATGCACGCTACACTGAAGTCCTAGGTGGAATAGACTGTACACATGTAGAAATCAAAGTCCCACCTGGGGAACAGGGAAGGGTGTATGCCAGGTCATATGTAATGCTGAGGAAATCATCCTGAACTTGTGTGCTGGCAAACAAGACAGTTACCATGACTCATATATCTGGCACAGCTCTCAGCTCTATGAGATGTTTACCAGGGGGCTATCCCATAGGGTCACTTACTGGGGATGCAGGTTATACACTGGAACCATGGTTGATGACGTCCATTAGAAATTTATGCACACTAACTGATGAATGCTATAATGAGGCACATGCTCAAACAAGAAATATCACAGAGTGTGTGTTTTGGCTGCTGAAGTCATGGTTTTGGTGCCTAGATACAGCTGGGGGAGCCCTGCAGTACAATCCCTGTACATGTACTGAAATATTCACCATCAGTGCCATGCTTCACAACATTATCCTGAGAAAACAGATTCGGCAGGAACAGCAAGGGGAAGGGCCACACATCCCACCACCAATGAGAAGATCGCCACACACACGTGAGGAATCAGAGGGGGAACCAGCAGTCGCTGTAGGTGTAAGCAGATGTAGGCGTATGCAATATGCCCTCAAACGGGCCAAGAGGCAATGGACAGCACACATGCTCACCAACCTAAGGGGCTAAAACCTTCATCCCATGCACATACACACAGTACCATTGATGCCAGACAATGCTCATAACTTTACTTACTCATGTAATGGCTCTGTACTGCATCAGACAGATTCAGCCCTGAACTAAAACACTTGTAACTTCTGGATTCCCAAGGTAACTGTTGAACCTGGAACAGAAAAAATAGATGTCTAAGAATACAAAGGAATGGCATACCCTTATATACTGTTACTTGTTAATGTAAGTGAGTAAAAGCTGGCTGATTTTTACAGCAATGACATCAAATTGTGACAGCAGTGACGTATGTGAATGCATGTGTCCTCTATCAAATAATAGGTCTCATGTATCAAAGATTCACACATTCATATGCCTAAAATGTACACGTTTGGCCTCATACTTTTGTAGTGGCAAATCATTAAAGAGTGAAGTTAGAAAATAATGACACATTCAGTTACAGATTTCATATTCCTCACAAAAAACATAAAAATAGTAATGCAAAACCTGTTATTCTGTCAACAGTCTAAGTTTGTAAGACCACAATCCACTGTTGGGTCTTTGTCACGCTTTTATTTATGGCTTGGTCCAGCTTTGTTGGTCTAAAAGGTTGGGAGGAATGTACACATTACAAAAACCAGTAAGAAAGCAGTACAATTTGCAAAAGGACATTACAAGCCCTGATATCCTATGCACTAAGTCAGCTAAGCACACTGAGCATCAGACATAAGAGTATCCCTGAATCCAAAAGATAGTAAACAAGGATATGGCACAGTTATCATCATTTCCACAGGGTGCTGTGTATTCGGGGTAGGAGGCCTAGGCCAACACAAACTTGGTCGCCTTCTTCACAACAGTCACCAAAGCCATGGATGAGGGGAAGACACTGCACACCGCCTACCTTGACCTAGCCAAAGCCTTTGACACTATTCCCCACTCAGGCATAATAGATAAACTCTCCCAGCTGGGCATCAACCCATATGTTACCAGATGGCAGCTAACTGGCTCACTGATTGAACCCACTCAGTCAAAATAGGGGAGGTCACCTCTAGTAGTAGACCCATAACAAGCAGCATACCCCAAGGATCAGTCTTGGTGCGTCTACTGTTTGGGATATACTTTTTTGAGGTGCAAGCTAAAACAAGTGGTCTGTGGCTTACCAGATTTGCAGATGACTGCAAGCTGGGCACTGTCATAAATTCCTCTAGTGATATGAACATCCTCCAAGAGGGCCTTGCCCAAACTAATGACTGGTGCCAGAAGCATGGCTCAAACTGAATGCACGGAAGGCTTTCTACATGGCCCACCTCATAAGTAAGGGTATTTCATCCAGGAACAAGGAGATCATAACATATCTGTACTCCTCCCTTATTAGACCTATTATCAAGTGCAATGCCCCCTTTGGCATGTACCTTGCCAAGCACATGTAGCAGTTGGAGAGACCACAGATGTTCCTGACCCAGAAAAATCCAGGGTCTCAAACACCTGTCCTATACAGATAGGCTAAAAGCCCTGACCCTCTACTCAGTCTTATACAGACTGCTCAGAGGGGATGTGTGTCTGGCATACAAGGCTATCTCAGACTCTGCCTTGATGGATTTGCTGCATATCTGTAAGTCAAACTCTACTTGCGTAACCCACACACAAGGCCTTTACCTGGTCTGTGACATTAATAGAACTTGTTGGCGGGATAGATTTGTGTCCCAATGACTCCCCCATCTTTGGAATAGACTCATTCTCCATGTCAAGCAGAGTACCTGACTAGCCCTTTTTAAGAGGAACCTGGACAACTGGATGGGAAACAAAAAATATACCCCTGGGATCCCACCTGTGTCCCTTCTGGACAAGGAAAACATGATTCTGACTTTGTGGGAACATGGATGAAATTCTTGGCTCGGCTTGTAAGGGACTCCAGGACAATAGCCTAGCATCATCCTATGAACCTATGAACAAAAGGTGGTGAGTGCATGTGAGTAAGAAAGAGAAACAGGAAGACATTTGGATAAAGTATAAAAGGGCTACTGAGACAGAATAAGCTATAAGCCTCAGGACTAACCCATGTAGCTGTTATGTGTGTGTGTTTGTACGGGCAGTCCAGGTGAAATTGGTTTGTGAGTGTCTGTTATAACACAGCAAAGCTCTGTGCCAGCTCTACTCCTGGTATGTAGGACAGGTGTGAGTCATGCATGATACAGGAGACATTTTATCATCGTTGTCCCCAACCCCGAGAACTGACTCTGCCAGGAGTTGCACCGGCACTTTCACACACAGGGTCAGGTGCACTGCTGCTACATGACTAATGTCTGCTGGATAGGTCTACTCATGACTATGCCCAGGACCATGGCCCCATGGCTTGCAACATCTGGTTGTGGACACCTCAACCACTGACAGAGCAGTGGAAGTAGTGCCACTATGGGAGCGTGATCGGGCGTAGCCACATCAGCTAACAACAGATGATGTATCTGACCTACATCCACATGGATGTTGCCCCCCCCCCCAGTGGATGTTCCATCACAGACACCACCCATTCTAACACGTCTTTCATCTGATCCATTGAATCAGTGACATGGTGGAGGCAGTCACATATGTCAGCATGTGTCACAACAGCAACCCTATGCATTTCCTCAGAGACTGTATTGGAAAGTTTCTGCACTTCCATAATTCCCTAAACATATGTCAAATGGCACAGAAAGACACATCAAGATCAGGTGGAGGATGGACAGCAGGCCTCCTCTGAGCACCCCTAACAACCTTCCTGTGTGACACCTCCCCCACATTTTAGCTATGGCCACAGTCAACAGGCATTGAAGCCATAGTAACCACACTATCCTGATCAGATGTCACACCTTCCACCTGTCAAATATCTGAGGGTTAACTGGAATGGGTTTGTACAGGCCTATGGGCTGTGTCGATGGAATTACAGGGGATGGTTGAATGTCAACCTCAGTGTAAGATTCAACATTTGCACCTCTCGACTGTGCTTGTGTTTGGCCACCATCGCCAACAGAGTTTGACAATACTCTGACATCAGGTTGTAAGAGTCCTACATGTCCACTGTCAGGATCACCTGTGATAATAAGCAACAAACAGAGGAAAAAAATTACTAGCAACACTACTTCTTCTTCATTTGGCTTTTCCCGGTTAGGGGTCACCACAGCAGATCACTTGTCCACTCATGATTGGCAGTGGAGTTTTACCATGTCGAGTTGCCAGCCCGGTGCCCAACCTTCCACAGAAGCCACATACATGCACACACTCATGCCTATTACCCCTACTAGGGCCAATTTGGAGTATCCAATCCATCTACAGGTAGGGGCCACGGTGGTGCAGTCTGTATGTCCTCCCCATGGTTGAGTGACGTCTAAAGACATGCAAGTAGGTGGATGCATAAATAGGTGTGCCTTTGGGCTGGTAACTTGGCACAGTAAAATCCACTGCTAATCATTAGCGGACTGGAGTTTCTCTGTGGCGACCCCTGTCCAGGAAATGCCAAAAGACTAGCAACACTACTACAATTTAATATATGCTATCAAACTAACACTAGTGCCACTATCACAGACAGTACAGCAATACACACAGAGTTCTGACACCCACCTCACACATATAGATAAATGCATATTTCTGTCAAATACTCATCGGTACTGAAATAAAAATTTTGGCTTAACATGTGTAGATGACTCCACACATGCTAGGGAGGATGGTCCAGGAAGAAGTTAAGCAAAATGTAATGACACCATTATCACAGTAACAATAACACAGTGGGATAATTTCTGGCCTTTATATGTCCATTAACAATACATTTAACTGAAACTTGGTTGACACATCCACCCCAAGCCCATTGTGCACTTTACACTGAGCTCTCTGGATCCCTGACAGTGGACAGGAGCTCTTCATTTGGTGTCAGTGGTGGCTCTGTAGCAAGCCCCCCTGGTAGCCAGCTGTCCATGGGCCACTGCAGCTGCTCTCCTCTGGACAGATGAAATCAGGTCAGTGGCGGTATGATGAACCTGATCTTATATCCTGCTGTGCTCCCCAACAAGATTGACATAATTCGCTAAATGGTTCCAAATTTGCATTCTTCCATACATATCCCCATGAACTCTCTCAAGCAGAAAATCACCATGTTGGTGAAAGGCTTGGACAATGACATCATTCTCAGAGTCACTGAAGGGGGTTTTGTGGGGATTGGGACACTTGGCCACCATAGTCCTAGGTGACATAAAAGACAAAAGGATACTACACATAAATGCCACATAAATAAAGGTCCTGCTTAAATCTAAGACATATTATTAGTGTTTCAATATTACCCCCTGGGGAAAAAAAAAAAACTTCAGTTATTCAAATACAAAAAGGGTTATGTGGTTGTAGCATATCACATACAAACTAAGGTTTGATCCAAAACAAGGACTAACAACAGCAAAATAAATCTCAGTAAAACATTTTTGATTGTGGCAACACAGAAAGGGAACATGGCTCCCCTACACCTAAAACAACAGGCAAATGACATTTTGTACCAAACAAGGAATAACACATCAGTCAATTGTTATAAGTGCTTTCAAACTGTTCCAAAATGTGTACACATTTAGCACAGAACAGTCATTTTTATGCAGTTGGCAGTCATCTCACCCTGTGCCCAGCACTAACCTATAGGTGTCTATGGGCTATCCTAGAAGGCTAACACCCCAATGTCATTGACAGTATAGCTCTAGGAAAGTGCCTCACAACCAGGACTGCACGCCACTCTCAATAGTAGCATAAACACCAGTAATAAAGAATCAAACAGACATGTGGAACTCAGGAAAGATAAAAGGTACTACAACTAAAATCAAATGGTTTAATGAGAAATTCTAAGCACTTGGAATGAAAGTGAAATGCTCTATGCCATCAGTAAATTTCTAAGAAGTGTATACAGTGAGCAGATCCAGTATAGAACTGAAAAAATAATTCATACCTTATCAAGATCAGTAGTATTCTGTGCAGATAAATCCAAAGTAATAGTAATCTTATTCTGTGTTATCCACATACAGAACTATACTTACCTTCAGGCTCCCTAGCTACACAGTTACCTTTTTATAGTGTAGAGTCTGACCTGTGAGCACAGTGTAGATGAAATGAGGTGTGAACTCATTAGAATTGCTAAATCCCAAATTATTGGCTCAGTGTAGCAAGTGTAAACATAGTGTAGGCACTCCCTCAGTGTTTATTGCTAATAGGTTGCAACTGTGGATGATTAGTGGCATGGAGAAGAAAAACACAACAGCAATTCAGACTTCTTTAAATCCAGTGGGTGTGTCAGCCAGATTAAACTTACAAAATGTTGAAGTAATTGTATCAAGGTTTTAAATGCAAGTGAGCAGCACACATTTCTCAGTTTCTGTTCATTAATATCCAAACTCCCCCGCCTGTGTTGAAAACTGTATATTATTGCCATTTAATATTCTCATACATTTTAAGGACGATGATTTAACATGCCTTGCAGACTGCATGTCTCAGATTAATGCTCAGATAAGAGAAGAATGAACACCCTACAAAGATAAGACAGAGCTGCATTGCTGCAAATAGTCATAAATGGTTATATCTCTCATTGCACTACATTTGAAATTAGCACATGTACAAACAACTCAGAAGTGTACAAGTGCCATATGTTTTGTTAACACTGTAGATGATTTGGGACTTGCTGGTGTGCACAATGATTTTCATTCCTGCTACAGTGTTTTTTGTGGCAAAGAGGGATATGTTTTGTAGGTTCATTGGTTTGAGAGTTCAAATACAGACTTGAGTAAAAATCTTTCATATATATTAACATTGTATTCCTATGACAAGCAATACATAAACTACACCTGTAAATCACATGTATGTATAGCACAACTGCTTAACACAGTGATCCACACAGTATATACCATCTGTAGATCATGGTTTAAGTCCCACATTTGTCTTTTAAATATGAAACCTAATAAACACTGCTCACAAAGATAAAACAAGGTGAAACTTGCTTGTCACATTTGTGTGTTGCTTAACTTTTCTCAAACCTGGGCTAATGGTCCACACATGAAGCAGATAGAACACCTGCAGACAAGATGAAGACATTCTTGATTTCAAAAAGAATACATTGTCTCTTTTGCTTTCCATTAAGCAAACCCACTAAGTGTGGTTGCGCAGAGGTTAGCAATTTTCCCAACACATGCAGGTTTAGAACACCTGCAGATAGGAAGCAGGCAGTAGATAATTTCAAAATGGATACATTGTATCCTCTATGGTTTGCCACCACACAAACATGCTAAGTAGCATTGTGAGGCGGTTAACACACATACTTAATAATGAATATGAAAATATGCAGCTGTATCTTAACTGTTCCTGTGGCAGCAGGTGTAAATGTAGGACTGCAGTACAGGGGAGCCTGTGTTCTAATCTAGCATACTCACAATGTTATTAATGGTTGTCTACTCAATTAAAAAAAAACAAATACAAAAAAATTAAAACATAATTATAAATAACAGTATGTATAGCAGTGAAACTCATATGAATTATATGTGTGACAGAGGGTATACTGAATATTATGTTATTATCTTCTCTGGCCATGGATGGCTTTCGAACCTCAATGGCACTCATACACACATGAATGTAAACCAGGACCTTATCATGTCATACACATACCTGGTTAACCCCACAATCTGTCGTGTTCATATATATATATATATATATATATATATTATATATATATATATATATATATATATATATATATATATATATACATACATATATATATATATATATATATATATATATATATATATATACATATTATATATATATATATATATATATATATATATATATATATATATATATATACATACATATATAAAATATATATATTATATATATATATATATATATATATATATAATATATATGTCTATATATCTACATATATATATATATATATATATATATATATATATATATATATATGGCTACAAAATCCTGAAAGCCCAAAATCCTGAGCCCAAAATCTCAAAAGTTCAAAATACTGAAAAATCAATTACACAGGATACCAATACTTACTATAGTCCAGTACAAGTACCTACAGAAACATATTACCCTTCAACTATATGCAGGGGGGGCAAGCCCCCCTGCATCCCCTACTACTTAAATATATCAGCTACGAGATTGCACTTCACTACACTAAGTACAATCTCGGAGTTAATATATTTAAATAGCAGGGGGTGTGGGGGTGCAGGGAGGTTTGCCCTCCATGCTTATACTTGGAGAAGAGTAACATGGTTTGTGTTTTACTTGTTTTTGTATGTACTTGTGCTGGAATATATTAAATGTTGGTATCCTGTGTGTTTTCAGTATTTTGAGTTTTCAGTATTTTGAACTTTCAAGATTTTAGTCTCAGGATTTTGGTCTTTCAGGATTCTGTAGCATATATCTATATATATATATATATATATATATATATATATATACATATATATATATATATATATATATATATATATATATATATATACATATATATATATATATATATATATATATGTGTGTGTGTATGTTCATATAATTAATGAGCATGTTCAGCAAGTGCTTCTGTGGCAAGGATGAAAAATCACCTGTGTGGAGGAATAAATATGTTTTGTCTCTAATGCATAGGTTTGAATCCCACGTTGTACAAACTAATTTTATCAGTGTGTAAAGCCACATCAAAAATGTACCAGGTTATATAACTTATACCCCCAATACATGTTTGCAAAGTTAAATCAAGTAACAGGTACAGCAGCATCCAAACCAAAAAATGAATGCCAATTGTCATATTAACCTTCTTAGTTCATAAACTACTTTTCTGTCTGTTTGCCACTGTTGCTTTCCATGTAACATCATACAAACTTAGTTGGCATCGTTGTTCAGGTTTGCACACTACCAGTAAGCAGAAGAACATAAATTGGAGGAAAGCAATATTAACTGTTGCTGTTTGCCCTGATTAGATGTGTCTGGAGCTAGAAGGGATGGTGCCCAATTTAGAGCTCAGACATGGGGTATTGAGGAGTTGAAAATCTTTATTGGACTCTTAGTAAAGTTCCACAGCTGAAGGCTGCTGCATGAGGGCTATTCCAAGTGCCAGTACAGGTCTGAGGCATAAATAGTCTGGCCAAGGTTATCTCCAGTGTGACTGCCATTTCACACACTGAAGAACAGTGTAGGCATCACTGTAATGACCTCAAAAGGGGCAAGTGGGATATACTCAACCAGTGGCTAGATGAGTTTAGGACAGCTGATATCCCACAGTTGTGTAAGTATACAGATAAAAAGAATGTATATTAGATAGAAAGCTGCATATAGTCAAGACTGGTATGCATAATGCTCTTCTCTTTTTCTCGCATTTTCCTTCCACAGCTAATCAGGACATCCTGGCAAACAGGGGGAGCCCATGCTGAGCATCTAGAGGGAATGAGGGAAACAAGGCATAAGTATGCAGCACAACTTAACTATCATTTTAGTTAAAAGTGCTCTTCTATACAGTAGCAAATTAAGCATGCATATCCTAACCATAAAAGAAGCATGCATGCTTCAGTCTATAGCACAAGCCAACTATAGAAGTCAAATATAATAGTGTAGTCAGACATTGTGGGCTCAAATACCACAAGTAACTAATATATAGTAATGCCTTTAAAAATATTACATAATTTAATTTCAATACAAGTGGTACAAATGCCCTGCTATTAACGTAATCTGTATAATTTCACCAAGCATGTGTGCAGTATATGCAGATTGCAAGTATTACTTTGAACAATTATTACTTAGAGTTTGTAGTTGTTGAGAAGTACACTTAAATGTAAAAAGTATAAATAAATACTTAATTATTGGCATTGTATGTCATTTATGATGTACTATATATCTCTTTTTTTCTCTTACTCTAACCCTTATCTCTCTTTTATTATTTTTCTATGTCATCAAAACATTTCCATGTCATCCATCTCTGATGGAACACAAATGCTGTTATTCTAGCAACTTTCTAAGTTTAGAAGCCCAATATTTAAAATGTGTCCCTCTTTTTGGGCCTTTGTCCCTACATTATTTTAGGCTTTGTACAGATTTCTTGTGCTAAGAAGTTGAGAGGTATGTTCTTCATGCATTGTCACATTGTTGGTTACTAAAGAACCCATTGTGTTAGGTTGGCATAATGGTTAAGGTGTTTACCTTACAGACACAAGGTGCAGGGCTTAATATTTGCATGGGGTAATTGGCTAGGCTTAAAATGGCTTACAAGAGTACTTAGCCTAGTATTAATCTATGAACCTATGAACCTATGGCTAACCACAAAATGCTTTACAGCAAAGGGCTCAGCCTGCGTCCACTCCACCGGCTCTTGCACTGATGCCCAGCATATCTGGGACCCAACCTGGCAGTACTGCCTCTGCTGTCCCTGCATTACCTGGGCCCTCCACATCAAGTCACACTACCTCGGTAGCTGGTGCTGCAGTACCTTCTCTGAGTACTGATGAAGGTGGGTATTTTATCACCTGCTTGGAGTTGCCAGACTTGATGCATGGGGTTGTGCACAGCACCATTGGTACATGCCTACATCAGATGGAAAGGATGCTCTCATTTGTGGTCCATAGGAGAAGACATCAAGCACTCTAACAGCCAGCACAGTAAGGTGCCAGTGATGAGAGTCCTGCAGGTGAGGACTAGATTCTCACTATTCCCATGTTTGGCAGGCATGGGCATCTGTTGTCCCCTCCCTAACCCCAATCATGGTGTCCCCCAATCTGTCATGTCCCTCACCGTTCTTGTGTCTTGTCTTGTTTGTCCTATTTGCTTGCACCTACTTCCTCACCTATACTACTTACATAATCCAGAAAAATACCCAACATTCCTCTCTTACTGAAGCAAAAAACAAAAAAAAATGGGCACCTGCCCTACAAAAAATACATAGCTCTCCAATTCGCACATGCATCTTCTCAACACAACTGATTCAGTCCAATTGGCTATACAACATGATTGCATTATTGTCACTCCTCATTGTTGAGGTGACAGTCCAAGTTCAGCTAATATTCTTTACGTGTTTTCATTTTACACTGCTCAAGAATGGATAACTATGGTTCTTTCCTACACATTCATCTATTGCTTTCCCTTTGTTTTTCCCCCTGCTTGCCCATTTCACCACTTTCATATCTACCTCGTTTTAACACCTTTAATCTCATCAAAAATAGAATCACATACCACACACAAGTGAAAAAACCCAATGAAGCTCTTCACTTTTTGTCCTCTGTGTTTACATAGAGTTTGGCATCGCTCACCAATGTTGAGCAACAGTGAATGTCTCTTCAATGTTGTGGTTACCTCTGCACAATGCTGCTTAAACTCTCTGCACTAAGGTAATACACAGTGAATGTACAGCAATGAATTATGTCATTACATTATAAACACATATTTAGAACTACTAGATGTACTTGGATTCAAACCCGGTATCATCTGGGCTAAAAAAGAAACCTCTTAATGCAATGTTGGCAATATCAGTTGGTTCTGTATATTTAATGCCATTGTGCTGTAACTAAGAGCAGATCTGAGTGTTGTCGTTGAGATTCTTGACATAGCTATAGAATGCTTTGTGGTTGTGTTTAGAATCAGTGGTGATTTTGTTTTCATAACTTGCTTTGGAGGAGTTTATGAGGGATGTCAGCTTCTTACTGAGGCTGACCAGGGAGTTCTTCCAGTCATAGGATTTTACTCTTTTTTGCAACAGTTTCTTTCTTCTTTTGTAGAGTTTGTTTATGGCATGGGACCACTAGATTGGCTTCCTTTTTTTGGAGGATAGCATCTTAGTTCTGTTAGGGATAGCCTGATCCATGCACTTGTGTAAGTGCTTATAAAGTGCATTTGTGTAGGATTCAGCAGTTGTACCTCTATTGTCCAGCTGTATGGGTGTCGTGAAGTTTTCCACTTTTGTCTTAAGAAGCATGAAGTTGGCTTTGGAGAAATTTTTTATGGTGGTTTCCCTAATGAGGGGTGGGAGCAGGATGTGTATGTCCAGGCTGATTAGCTTGTGGTCAGATCTGACCAACAAGGAATTGACCTCTGATGTGGAACACCAGCCACCCATGTTGGTAATGACCAGGTCTAGGATATTTCTGCCCCTGGTGGGGGTGTGGATAAGTTGATCCAAGGCGTTGGAATTTATGAATTCAGAAAACGTTGAGCAAAAGAGTTGCTACATGAGTAGTTTTCTCAGTTAATGGTGGGTTAGTTGAAATTGCCCATTATTAGGGTGTTGGGTTGTACCCTAATATTTTCCGGTGTATCAAGAAATGAGGAGTAGGAATCCTGGAGCATGGTGGGGGATCTGTAGCTAGTTACAGTTTGGATTGCAGTCTTGCCCAGAGTTAGTTGCACTTGGATAATCTTGGATGCATTATGCTGAGCAACTAGCCTGGAGGTGTGGATATCCTTAATGAACATGGACACGCCTCCACCTTTAGTGTTTCAGTCCTGGTTAGGTGGCCGAAAGGTGTGGTATGAATTATAGCCTGGTAATGCAGTGGTGCTCTTGGAGCCTTGAACCAGGTCTCTGTCACTGCACAGATGTTGATGTTCTCCATTTTAAGGAGTGCCTCGTGTGAATGCATTTTGAGGTTTAGACTTCTAGCATTGAGCAGCATTACCCTCAGATTTTGCTTGCTTGTACCTGTTACAGTGGTGAGTTTGTCATTTGAACCTTGCCTAAAAAATGCACTATAGGGGTGGCCAGTATCTGGAATCCTAAGGGAAACAGGTGCAGGCCATCTTTGGTGAAGCATCGTGGTCTGTCGATCATGTCTTCCCAGGCAGACAGATACTGGATCCCCTTACAATGACACCAGAAGCTTAGCCAATTGTTGAAGTCAATCATTTTGCCCTTGTACTGTGGTATCATTCTGGGTGATGGCAGGATACTACTTAGGGCTAGGGTCATACCTGCCTGGGCTACAAGATTGGAGATCTCCTACATTTCTCTTTTCATGTAGTCCAGGGACAATGACAGAGTCATATTTGTACTAGTTGTAGAGTGACCTGAGTGTGTGCATTATGTGGTAGAGCTTGGCACCTGACAGGCAGCTGACAGTAACTTTCTCCTTGTTTAGTCTGGTGAGTGGAACATCCGTGTGCCTGACTATAGAGTCACCTGTGACTAGAGTGTTGGGTACGTTGTTATGCTTTATGGGCTGTGGTTGAGTGGCACACTGAGTTTGTGGGCTATGTGTCATTTGAGTTGTGTTTGGGGGTGGAGGTCACATGCGTTTCTGCTTTGGAGGTCTCTGTTGCTTGAGCAGATTCTTATTAAGAGCCTCTGCAAATGTAGGTGTGTGTTTTATGTTGCTATGTGTGTGTTTTGGTGGTTTTCATCTGTTGATTTGAATTTGCCTCTCCTTAACCATTCCTGCATTTGTTGCTGATCAACATGAGGTTCTTCCAGATGTTTTCTATACTTGAAACAATATTTATGCTTTTTCCACATTTCTTACCTTCTCATCTGGTCCTTCACCTTATATTCTTTATTTTGTTTTTTGGCACATTCAGTTGCTGCTTGTTTTTTATCTACTACTGGTTTGATTTCCATTCCTGCTTGACGCCGATATACTTCTGCTAAATTAAGCAGAGAAGTCGTCTTAGATTTAGTCTCCTCATGTTTCAAAACTTTCACTACATTTGGGTCTTATGAAGTCAGCAAATATGTGTGCAGTCCCACAATTCTTGATCTATACATGTAATAAATTTCAAGGAGGCCTACCCCTCTTTCAGAATGGGGAATATATAACCTTGGTATACACTGATTTTTATAAATCATTTGGTGAGCATGAAGCATCCTTGTTTTCCTGTCTAATCTATCCAACATGTTTTGGGGCCAATCAATCACTCCAAAACTGTAAGTTAGGACAGGAAGAGCAAATTGGTTTCTAGCTTGGATTTTGTTCCTAGATGGCAACTCTGTTTTCAGAATTTATTTAAGTCTTCAAAAGTATTCCTTACTAAATTTTATTCACATTTGCTCATGCTTTATTATTGATTCTTCATCAAATCCCAAATATTTATATAGTCCCACTTGCTCCAGTTCTTTTATATCGCATTATTGTCTAAAACTGATGTTTTTCTGGGGCTGCAGTTTTCCTGCTTTAAAGGTTGCTTTTGCACACTTATCAAGACCAAATGACATTCTTATATCATCTGAAAAAGTTTTGACACCCTGCACCTGTGCTTTCAGTTCCTCATCTGATGAGCTATACAGTTTTAAATCATCGACAAAGAGAAGATGAGAAGTCTTTACACTTTGTTGTTTTTTAGGAGCCAAATTGTAGACATGGCCTAAGCTGTTAAGTAAACAGATTAATGGGTTAATGGCAAGGCAGAATAGCAATGGTGACAGCATCATCCTGAAATATCCCCCTTTGAATTTTTATCCCTGGGATAATAATCTGTCTTTTATCATGGCTTAATTGCAAAGTGGTCTGGCACTGTTTCATGGTCACTGCAATGTAGTCGATCACTGTAGGGTGCATCTTGTACATTTTTAAGCACTCTTTTATCTATGAATATATTATCAAATGCTTTTTTTATAGTCAATCCATGTCATACTTACATTCTTCCCCTTTTTACAGTTCTTCACTATGACTTTATTTAACAACAAATGATCCTTTGTTCCATATGACTTTCTTGTATTGCCTTTTTGTTCTACTGCCATAATTCTTCTAAATGACTATAAACTCTCTTAGCATCAATCCCCATGTATAGTTTATATGTCATCAGAAGGCAAGTTATCGGTCTATAATTTTTAGTGTAGCTTGCAGGTTCACTCATAAGTAGGAGCATTGTTTTACCTGTTGTTAGCCAGGTTGGTGTCTGTTCGGGGTGCGCATATAAAGAGTTCTTAGTCATGGCGACATCTTAGTGCAAAGATGTTAATATTTATAACCAAAAGTTAGGTACTGCATCTAGGCCTGGGATTTTCCAGTTAGAGGCTTTTCTTAACTTTGTTTCAGTCTCTCTGGCGTTACTTCATCCCGTTTCATATCCTGCACCTTTAAACTTCTTATTCTTTCTTTTACTTCTTATATCCATTTAGCATCTTTGTTATATTCCACAGGATCTTCACAGATACTTCTCCAAAATGTATCTATTTCCTCTTTTTTTGGCAGTCTTTCATGTCCTTTTACCTTGTTTCCCAATTCTCTATAAAACATTTTTGGGTCATCAATAAATTGCTTATTTCATACTTTTCCTTTTTATATCTGTGTCTCTTCTACTTTTTCGGCCTGTGATGAAATTTTTAGTTTGTTATTTGTGATAGTGCATGATAGATCCTGGTCTGTTCTAATACTGTGTATTGCTTTTATCATATCTATCTTTCTTAGTACTTTTGTTGATCTTCTAGTCCCTCTTTTATAGTCTTCTAACAGTGACACTTCTCTTAATTGCTTTATAGTTTTCTCTATTTGATATTTCCGTGATGGTATTCGATTTCTCCCCTTCTTTTCCCTCACTACCCAGTGTTCTTGTGACAGAATGTTATCAGTTATTAATTTAGCTGCACAATACTATATCCTGTTTACTTCTGTTATATCACATGGATCTCTATGGACAGTCCTAATTACTGTGTTCATTTGTTTTATCAGACTTCTGACTTTTTGGGTTTTATTGACCATCTGTAGTCTATTTATCTCATTGATCTTAATATATCTATCCATGTCTATTAAATCAAGCAACTCTTTTCTTAGCTCATTTTCTTCCAAACTGAGGACACATCCCTTGTTTTCCATTTCCTGCAGGCATGCTATAGAAAGTTCTATAGTATCTTCCTGTGACACATTCTCTTCCATTTCATCCTGTGCCATCCGTTGCTCTGTCATATGGGAACTCACTGGCCTGTCACTCCTCAACATTGACTGCATTAGAGTTTCTACAGTTTCCTGTTCCTTTCCTTGCTGTCTAGCTTCAAGTGAACATGTATACTGGTTTCCTGTGGAAAACTCCATAATATCTTCATATGGCACCTGACCAGTTGCTTTCTGTTCCACTGGTTTCCCCTAATTTTGATATCCATTGCTCTATCCTGTTGTGGTGCTTTCTGAATTAGATTTTCTACACTGAATCCTTCAGTTTGCAGGTACTCCAGAACCTCAGTTTCCATTTCTTTAACTTCTCCATTACTAATCTCCTTTTCTACTTTTCCTCTTTGTCTTCTTATTTTTTTGTATTGTAAAGTTTTCCATGTCCGGATTCCTTTGTCTGTCTTTCTCTTCAAATATCTTTGGTGCTGCTCTTTTTGTATTGGTTAGTTTTGCTTTCTCCTTTGCATAAATATTACACAATATTAAATCTCTTTTTCTTTCCCATGTCCATATTTCTTCTTCAGATGTCTCTTGATCTTCCTGTTTCTCCTTACTTTGGGGACTCAAACCATTATGCTGTGATGTAACCTGTGTTAGACCTTCTACACCAAATCCTTCACTTCACAGGCAGTCCATAACTTCAGCTTCTATTTTTTTAACTTATACTTTACTAATTCTCTTTTCTACATTCCATCTTTGTGATATTATTTTTTTATTGTGAAATTCTCCATATCCCAATGCCTTGCCTGTATTTCTCTTTGAATAGCTTTAGGGCTGCCTTCTTTATATTAATTTGGCTTTCTCCTTTGCATAAATATTGAACCATATCAAATCTCTCTTTCTTTCCCATGTCTATATTTCTTTTTTAGACTTTTCAAATATCTCTAAGTCTTTGTATTTTCGCACTTCCTCATATGCTTCTTTTTCCAAACAGATCAAAGTTTCTTGATCTATATACTGTTTTTCACAAATCTGTTGTATTAATGAACGCAAATTTTCATTTGAAGCTTCTGACAGTTGTTCTTGTGTGTCTTTCTTTCCTCTAATTTCTCTTTTAATCGCTTTGTATATCTTGTATCTGGAAATTCTGGGCTTTTTGTGTAATAGTAACAATACACCATTTCTTTCTTATCCTCAGTTTTTGTGATTCTTGCGGACTGCTACTTCCTTCTACAACAGGGGGGGCCATCCTCCCCTTGGGCCTGGCCCCATTGCTGAGAGACCGCCCTGTTGTTTTCTGAGGAAACCTGAGGTTAACATTGCCTCACCTCCTCCTCTACAACTGCTGAAGGATGACACTTTGGGAATAATGATTACACATTTTTGCTACCAGCACAATTGCAGTTGTAGAGTGTACAGAGACAGATATCAAACACATCCTACTACTGAAAGAGCCACCCTCACCACCTTCTGCCACATCAAGCCATGTTTGTTTTATGTTTCTTCTCCACTGCAAAACACGGTATGGACTCCTAAGTACACATGTAGAACAGGTAAGATACCGGAAGACAATAGTACAAGAAAAATATATGTTTATAGTGCATATCTGGCTTTCTCTCCCTAACCTCTGCCTTCCACTGGCAAACCAGATTAGTGTGGCACCACTTTGGATCAATGGAAAGATCCTGTCACTGATGACCAGAATCAGTAATGCCTGGAATATCACTCACCATGCTGAAAAGCTCATGCAGGCATCCACTTTCTGCATGGGATCATCATAATTGGCCTAGCAGGCACTCCTTGAAGTACTTCTGCAGGAAAACAAGAAAATCTTGCTCTCCCTGTACACACCACTGTGAAGCTTGCATTTCACAGTAGTGAAGTAGCCACAGACTCTCACTCAGGTCCACATGAAAAAGAAAATGGCAGTCTACATGACCACGTATTTGTAGACTACATGTCATGCAATATAGTGCTGCATCAGGAATGGATACAGCACTGCACCACATTATTCACCTGATACACTTATTCCACTATAGTATGCGTTTTGCTATGTTGTGTGCCACAGACCATGCCTCATGGTTATTGTGATGTGTATGGCAGATGTGTATGGCATCACTAGTGTATCTGTTTAGTATAATGTCCTATGGTACCGATTCAAAAATAGCAACACTAAGTAGCCATTTTAGCATAATCATCACACTAATTGGCCATTGTTAGCATGATATAAATTGGTGGTGGTGCCATTTTGTACAGCCTTACTCAATGCTGCTCAACAGTGGAACAGAGGAATTTAAATTAATAGTTTATAGATTTGCAGTATCAGTATTTAGAGTTAAGGAAGGAGTTACATAATTTAGGAAAGAACACAGCCTAATAAAATACATCAGCAAGAACAACAAATGATATAATGCCAGCTGGTGACATTGATTTGGGACAATAGCATGGAACTGCACTGCCTCCCTGTTGTTTTTGGGACAACCAATGTACAATGAAAACATTGGGAAGGACATGCTGCAAAGGGTTTGAGGTTCAAGACATACATGGTGCGGCATTGATACAGTATGCATTTGTAGGGTAGAGCCTGTGTATAGCATTGTGTGACTGATAAAAGGGGCATTATGATGGGAGCCTGCAGTTATGAGTACAATACAAACATGGGGAGTTGGAAGGCTGTGTGAAGCACAAAGTATGGCTCATAATAGGTTCATGAAGGGGAAAGTGGCCATATATATATGGCTATCCCACAGTGAACTGTATACATACACACACTGAGTGATATTGCTTTATCTACAATTGTTTATAGACTGACATAGATACATGAGGGAATCAACAACTGGAAAAGTTCACAATCCAGGAGAAAGAAGTGTTACTTGTAGCATCCCCCTCAACACACACACACACACACACACACACACACACACACACACACACACACACACACACACACACACACACACACACACACATATACATGGCATGTACCTCCTCTTCAAAGCTACTGCAGGCAAGCAGTAATGGAATCAGATCTGGCAAGTAGTGGTTCAGGATGTGAATGCTGAGGGTGGTCATAATAGGTGTCTGCAGCAGGTTACAATGAAGGGTTACTGATATAATACTCAAAAGGAAAACGTAATTGACATTATGACAAAGAGGTATGCCACAGGTGGCTGACCACTAATAATAACCAAGGCTGAAGAGTTTTTGTTTTTTCTGGGCAAACCAGGGGGAGTGCCCCCCATACACAGTGATGGCTTGGATGTGGAAACTGGGTTGCCATCAACCCCCCCCTATATTATTTAGAGATACGCTGGGTTAGTAATTTCTGTTACAGTACAGTATAACTCAACCCACTGCATTTATAGGGAAGGACTGACTGAGTTGCACCTATGTAACTGCCTTTCTAGACACCTGCATGACAAGCAATGTATGTTAAAATATGCTCATGTGTACTTTTATCTTTAGTACTGTGCAGGCTTAGGAAGTTATAATGGTATTTGTGTGGGAAGACAATGTTGTGCGCATTGCAGCTTTCACATTTTCCACTGTTGAAGGCTCCATCACAACATAACAACAAAGGCACCTGTGGCTGATGATTATGGCATCATGTAAGTGGCTTGGTCTAATGACAAAGTGGTACTGACTGCAACACTACATGAACAGGCATGACCCACATCCTTCATAACACAGGCCCTGCCGAGGGATAGTCATCACCAGCACAGGATGAATAGCTCCTGTATTATTTTCCTTCATGGCTTCCACCAGTGTCCCCATCACACAGACCATCTAAAATGAACAACACATCTGAGGTGTACATATCTACCACAAGGGAGAGATGTAGGAGGACAGGTGCCACTATGACTCCAGGACCTTCTTGAAAATTGGGGTGACACTTGGTATTAACCAAAGAATATGCAGGACTATGATCCAGGCAGAATCAGCTGCTACATTACAGAGATAGTTAATGTGCTTTGTAAATTCTAAGGCAATGCCCAACAAGAACACAATGACATAGACCTCAGGAATAGGGAGCAGGCAATGCTGCAAAGGGCACTGGTGACAAAAGTTGCCTCCATGAAACTCATTAGTACCACTATAATATCTGCCTGTAGAGGCCATGGCTTCTACATCTGTGGGAGAGTCAGAATATCGAGAGGTCAGCCATAGACTGTCCCAAGTCAAACTGCTGAGACCACTGGAGAGATGGCTTCACTATTACCTGTGGGGACACAACCTGCCGCACCCAGTTGTGGGCATTGCCCAGGTTATGATCGAAGGCACTCCAGCTCAACACTTAGGATGCCTCATAAGACTGCAAATGCACATTTTTGTAGATCTTCCCCTTCATTATCATCTGTGGGCACAGAGGTTGCCACCCTCTCATGTGGTCAATGACCACTTCATGAAAAGTAGCATTCATCAGTATCAGAATGTCGTATCCTCCATCAACGTGAATGGTCACAGTCTTGTTGGTATGCACCTTTCCTGCCACTAATCACATCAAGCCTTGACAAGCCAACACAGCTTCTTCTTCTTCTTCTTTCTGCTTTTTCCCGGTTAGGGGTCGCCACAGCGGATAACCTGTCCGCTCATGATTGGCAGTGGAGTTTTACAGTGTCGAGTTGCCAGCCTGGCACCCAAACTTCCACAAAAGGCACACACATGCACACACTCACACCTAGGGCCAATTTAGAGTGTCCAATCCACCTACAGCATGTCTTTGGGATGTGGGAGGAAACCGGAGCACCCGGAGGAAACCCACATGACCACAGGGAGGACATGCAGACTCCGCACAGAAGGCACCCCAGCTGAGAATCGAACTGGAGAACCTCTTGCTGTGATGCGGCAACGCTAACTGCTGCACCACCGTGGCCGCCTGACAAGCCAACACAGCAAATACCAGTAATAATTATATTGTGACAGCTTGACACCCGCCATTGAAGAATGTGATCCCCGACAGGTGGTTGCAGATGCAATCTTTTAACCTCTGCTTCATTTTATCTACATAAAATGCTTGACATGCAACACATCTAGCCAGATGGACAACATTTCTAGTTTCACAATTACCATATGCAGTAATTCTGAATGTCTTGTTAGAAACTGGATGAGCAAAGTATTTATCACAGCAAATGAAACTACAAAAAGTACATCTGCTAGATTCAGAGGTACCATTCTCACTTGGTCACTTTAAATCAAAGAACCCCCTTTTCTAATGCTGCACCATTCAGTGAAGCAGTATTAACCTCCTCAACCAATTGGGTTGAGCATAGCAGCCAATGTCTTCCCAATGAGGTTTTAACAGGAGCCCATCAGAACGATGTCATCATCAGTGGCCCAAAGAGACATGAGTTAGTTGATACACAAACGGATGAGCAGGAGCAGGAACAAAGTACTGTGAATGCTAACTCTGTGAGAGCCCTGGATCTCATTGACTGTTGGTTTTCTTTTTTTATTGGAGGAACCATTCCCAATGGAAGAAACAAAGCCTCAGAAGGAATATTCAACAAGACAAAGGAAACAGTCATTTCAGAGGCCAGTAACCAGAAGGCAAACAACAAGGAGACAGCCTAGTGTTTAATCTATCTAAACACATCCTGGATACAGACAAATTATCTGTGCTATCAAAGGGTCTGAGTTTTGTGCCTTCTGCAGTGGCAGACATCACTCAAACTTTAGCAGAGGTAAAGCATTTCACAAGGCCATTAAATTTAAAAGTTGTATATGGTAATATCGTAATGAACTATGTTAACAAATGTAAGAGGTCTAGCTTATTTATTCCACAAAGTAATAATGTAATCCAAGTGTTTGAAGGGACTGTGGAAAAAAACATTTATAAGTTATACAACAATCAAAATGTACTAGACGTGAGCAAAGTGCCATTAGTAAACTGATTAGTAATGAAGAAATTGTTATAAAAATGCTCATAAAGGTGGAGGGGTAGTTGTTTTAGACACTAGTTTTTATATTGAATGCATGAATATGCTGTTAAATAGTGCTGACTATATTAAAATCACAAAGCCTGAATGTAATATCATTATAACTAATGTGTTAAACAGTATAAGGAAAATTTTTGAGCAAAACAGAATAGATAAGGCTACATTTGATTATTTAATGTTGAAAAAACATTAATTCCATGTATTTATGGGCTTCCTGAGCTGCATAAATCTATGACTAAGCCTCCACTCAGACCTATATTATCTGCTAGAGGGTGTTTAACTGAACCCACATCAAAGTTTTTAGAAAGCCAAATAAGAGTGGGCTTTGAAAAGACTGGGACAATCATTGAGGTTACACATGATTTTTTGAAGCAACTATATGACTGGTCTAAGAACGTGCTGATTGTATTTTTGTAACTTTAGATGTGGATTCACTATGCACTTTAACACCTAATGACACTGGAGTTTCTTACATGAAAGGATATTTGTTAGATTTTACTGAATACCCTCAACAGTATATCAATCTGCTATATGACTTATTACATATAGCTCTGTCAAATAATGTGTTTTTTATTTCAAAAACAACTTTATGTCCAAAAGAGAGGAGTAGCAATGGACACCTCTGTTGCTGACAGTTATGCAAATATTGTTATGTTTATATGGGAACAGAATTTATTCTATCCACAGATAACAGAAAGACTCTCATTTCAGCAACCACAGCCCTTTTAGTAACCCCCCCCCCCTTTTTTGGTATGAGGTGAAGAAGTCCTGACCCTTATCTTCCTGAAGGGTCTAAATTTTAAATCCAAATAACTCTCTCCAAATAAAGTTCTAACCTCAAATGAAGCATAGCTTTTGACAGGAAGTAGTAGCTTAAAGAGCCATAACCTCTGCTATTGTGCGTGTTTATGTGTGTGAGAATGTTTGTGTGCATGTGTGTATGTGTATGTATTTGAAGTAGTAGTTTCATTTTCAAAATTATTTTGTATATATTTATTTCATCTTTACTAAAAGCAATTGCAAGATTTGTACAGCTTTTTCACAGTTTATACCTTTGTTGCATTTTTATTGAAAAACAATTGCAGAGTTTATATAGTTTCTCACAGCCACACACATATTACTTTTTAGATTGTACATTGGTAAAATTGTTAAAGATTGATAATCCTTTGAGAGATATATAACTTAACTCCCCTCATAGGGTATACGATTAAGAAAAGGGCATCAAAAATCATGCAACATGTAGCAAAGGACTGGTGTATGTGAGACTCTCATCCTAGTTAATTATTTTTGACCACTTAAACTTATTACTGTAAAATGTAAGTAACCGGCAACAGCCGATTAGATCAGATATTTAAAGTCTTCATTCCTGACACAACTGTAATGCTATCTTACTTTTAATGTTGACAGGCTATGTTTTTCATCTCCTTTTTGATCTGTAAAATTGCTGAAGTAGCAATATATTTTAACGTGTTTGTAGAGTAACATCGATGTTTTAAGCTAAGTGATCTGTTGAAGAGCTGAGGGCTATCCCCATTATTACAAAATGAGTTTGTAAATAAGTTCTCTGAAGTGTCACTATTGTACATTTTAGATTAGTGTAGCTGTAACTGTCAACTAAATGTTAGACTAATGTCCCAAGTGGTTGCTTTAGAGAAAGGGGACAGACTTCTTAGAGACTTGATGAGCTTTCGCACTGCCAGCAAAAGAACAGAATGTTCAGAATGTAAAATTGAATCATTCTACTTATAATAAACAAGACACTTGGAAATATACCATGATGTATCTTACCATCATATGCTGAAGGAGATGAAGGCAGCATACAGACCCTGTCTTTCACATTTCTGACTATGCAAACTTATAACTGGTATCTTGCCACTGGAAGGAAATTTAAGTTAATTATGTTGTCCATATCCAAATCACCTAAAGAAAAATAAATGCCAGCAGTTTTAAATAAATTCTAAGTGTAATTGTATCTTCTTCTTCTTCTTTCGGCTTTTTCCCGGTTAGGGGTCACCACAGCGGATCACCTTGTCCGCACATTTGAATGGCAGTGGAGTTTTACGGTGTCGAGTTGCCAGCCCGGCGCCCAACCTTCCACAGAAGGCACACTCACACGCACACCTAGGGCCAATTTAGACTGTCCAATCCACCTGCAGCATGTCTTTGGGATGTGGGAGGAAACCGGAGCACCCGGAGGAAACCCACGCGACCACAGGGAGGACATGCAGACTCCACACAGAAGGCACCCCAGCCGAGGATCGAACCGGAGAACCTCTTGCTGTGAGGCACAAGTGTAATTGTATCTATCAATTCCTAATATATAATATAATAAACAGTAATAAAAATATGCAATTTTAAAAATCTGAATGCTTAAAGAGGTAGTACTCAGTAGTGCATTCTACACATCAACCTGTAGTATATGGGTTTTAGTAAGAATTTCCTCATGTACGATAGGATATAGATGTAAAGAGCCATAAAAGGATGAATGATTTAAAGTGTTCCAGGTCTGAAATGTTGGGACTATGTATATCTTTCATGATCTATTTATTAATTCTGTTTTATAAGCAGGTAGGTAAACATTCACCCTTTTCAGTTATTCCCCAGGTACCATAAGTGATACAAAACATAAAATAAACAGTATGATGCATGAAGACAGACTGCACAGGTAAATACCACTATACATTTAAATACATAAAGTTCAACAGTGTACAATTAGTTATCTCAATAAAACATTGGTAAATGTATTTAAATATGTAGAAATAGTTAGATTATGTGTTGTAAAACATATGACGGTAAGGTAACATGCCCAACCAGTAAAGTATATCCAAATAAGTTATCTCTGGAGATAATAGGTATTTCATTTAGCAATACTACCCGTTATCCTGAAAGCATTTGCAAGCAGATTCAATATATAGATGTTCTTTAAGAGCTTTTTGAAAGGTTTGAATGGAATCTTCATTTTTGATGTCTAAGTGCAAGTGATTCGAGGTTACTTGTCCTAATGTTGAACAGGCCCTTTCACTTAATGTAGTTTTAAAAGGTTGGTACACAACAGATACGCAGTTATCTTGTGACAGACATAAGAACTGATGCCAAGCATGTTTATGTGTAATAGATGAGATATCCACTAACATTTATAGAGGATTTTTGGAATAAGTTATAAAAGGCTATTTAAAAAGGTTTTTATTTTTGTTCAGATGCTCAATGTTAGATCACTGCTGCCGTAACCTAAGCTATTTTAGTTCAACCCACTACATACAGACAGTTTTTGAAAGTTTTAGGGTGTCCCCCACATGCTATAGCTGTCAGAAGCTCAAGTGAACTCCATATAAAAAGACAGAGCACTAACATCTTAGAGCATTATGTACTTGTTCACATACCACATACACTATACTGTTTCTCTGGTAACGCAGTCACACAACTTCTGTCTCTGAATTGCCCGCTCCCTATATACCAACATTCACTGTAGCATTTCCTTAAAAGAGATATATTTAGAGACCAGTCAATTAATAGAAGTCTAAGTCGAATATCTTTTACGGTAAATGTGAAGGAAAATGACCAACAACTGCATTTTATCATTTTTAGCTCATGATTACAGATCCAAGGATGAATTTTAGCCATATCTTGTTATAAGGGAAACTCAGCAGAATACAGACTATTTCCCTCATAACGCAGAGTAATTCCATCTATATTTGCAAAGAAAGACTGTAATTTTTAAGGTTTAAGGGTTCATTTCCACCAGGAAGAGGAAAGGACCAAGTAGAGATCCTTATGGAATGCCCTTTTCCTGAAATGGAGAGTCAGATAGTTGAGGCCTGATTTTGGTAACATTACGAGTATCAATTAAATATATCCATATGCATCTTAAAATAATGGAATCATGTTGCCAGGTGACTTAAAGCATTTATAATATATATATTACAGGGATGCATAAACAATTTTAATGACTACAAACTCTATAGACCTGTCCTACGGAGTGTACAGTAGCTGCAGCAGTTAAATATCCTTTTTGCTATCTATAATAGAAATTAACAAATAGACACTTCTCCTACAAGGACTCAATTAATTTCCTAACCTGAAAGCTTTCTTCTATCTTGGACAATGGAGTCAGGCATGCAATCATATAATAATATTGTTCTAAATGAAGAAACAATTTAATTTAGTAATTTTCCAGCAAAGCAAAATTGTTTTCATTAAGAACCATTTAACATGATGAATAAGTAGGCAAGACCAAAACTCCACACAAAATGTATTTACTTATTTGTTGATTCATTTGTTTATTTCATTAGTTGTTTTTTTAAAGGGGTAGATACTGTATAAAACTGATCCACATGGACATTTTTTAGGGTCAGATGAGCATTACAGTAATCAGTTGTTGCATATGCACTAACAGTAATTCTCTGCAAAGAAAGTTTGGACAAATGAACTTGCTATATACTGTAGATGCTTCTACTATGATTGGACAAAAATGAATGAGCCAAAGTTTGGAATCCCTGAACTGCAGTCACCAAAAAAAAAAATGTAAAAAATGATTTTTTAAGTGTGCCCCTTGCACCCCCTGATGTGGGGGTAAACCCCACACTCCCTGAACTTATATATACCAACATTATAGTTGCACCAGATCAAAAAGGGGGAAATTCTCCGTAAAAGGAATCACTTCCAGCACAACTCACTGACAGTGATTTCATATGGAGGAATTCCGATTGTCAGCAAGTTCAACCTTGGGCAATTGAAGCTCATTGGTTCATTCTTCGTCCATCGGTAGGTTTCCCCAGTGTGCTTGAAATGTATGGTTAGAGCAACACAATCCTCACATATATTGTAGCTATTTACAGTAACAGTGGAGTTAGAACAGCAAAATATTCACATGGAATGTAGCTATTTATTAATTATATTTGATAATACTAGTCTCTGACAAAGGCATGCAGTATACCAGTCTCTGTTTCTTGCTAGTGCATAGAACCATGAAAGCAAGCGCTAGTATTCTAGCATAAAATGTAGAAGGCAGTGATTCACATGGCTCATTCCATGTACATGCATTCATTTTTAAGGCATAAGGAATCCATTGTGAGATGAGAAGAAATGTGTTATATGGACACAGTGGTACATAGCACATAAAATATGCTTAAGCTGCTGTGAAACTAGCTACAATAGGTGGCATGGAAGATACATACAAAAACTCTGGATACCATAATGAAACAAAGACTATAGACATGAATATATTACCTACATAAAGAGTGGAACTTAGACAACAGGACTCAGTCTGACATAAAATAGCAACAGAGTAGATTGATGAGGTAAGGTGTAGAATTAGGGCTGTCCACAGTAATGACAATGTTAGGAAATGGGAAACACTGACAGGATATGCAATGTGATAACCTTTCACCATGTAGTTTAGAAGTCACATACAAGGCCAAGTAAAAGTTTGGAAACTAAGGGGAGGGCAAATACCACTCATTCTGCTTAGTGACCTAAACTCAGGGATTCCCCAAACAAACACACACACACATCAGTGCTGTAATATTCATCTCCATTGAATGAGCTACACATCAGTCTTCACAGGGGCGTGATTTATTTTATTTATTTGACATTTGTTTACCAAGGTAGTCAGAACCTGTTTTCAGCAGAAGCCCAGGGAGAAAAGCTCCACATACAGAACAAATACAGTATAATCCAATACAATACAAATGACATTAGAAATACTATACAAAAATAAGTTGAAAGAAACTATGTTACAAGATTACATATCTAGCCAATTCTATAGAGTTAAAACTTAAATAGTAATAGTCACTGTCACCATATACATAGCCTGTGAGTAGTTAGTGTCCAAAACTAGTATGTAGGTAGTGCACTGTATGCCATTAACTGTTCTAGTACACGAAAAATAGAATGTTGGTTTCATTTAGGAAAATAATCCCCAGAAAATTAGTGATGCAGAACGATAGTGAGAGAGCTAGGAGTAGAGACATTACAGCTTGAAGAGAAGAAGATGAAGGGTTGAAGGGGTTGGATCCCTGAAAGCGCTTACTACTGAATAAACTCTTTTGCTGTGGTACGGCTGGTGTTTCTGTTACTTTGGACATTACAGCTTGAGCAGTAACTTAAGGATATGGTATAGAAACAGACATGGAGTTAGGAGAGCTTTAGGCCCTTGCAGACTGTGAGGATTATGGAGACGGCTGATAGTTAACAGGTATCAAGGGACCCCCTCCTCCCCCAAAAAACAAGATGTTTCTGTGGTGAAGAAAGTGCTCAGATGTAAGTAGTATATAGAAGTATATAATGCAAGGGCTAGGGGAATTTATAAAATGGCGGTGATGCTTGGAACATGAGTGCAAACAATACCAGGTCCTACCTGTGAGTGCCTCGTTATCTTTTCCTGTGTACCAGTAAACATCCACGTTATTATGGTCACATGCTCCATCACAGACAGCAGAGTCCCGTTACTTACATTACACAGCCTTACTGGGTTCTGCAGCAGGCAGTAATACTTGTCAGAGCAACAATGGAGGAACTGTACTTTGGCAATCATGGCAACAGGTAACTTAAATACATTCAAACTGTCATGCAGGAAAGCAGCAATAAATATGCAACTGTACTACTTTTAATATTTTATTAAGGGCTACATTAACTCTATTAATGGAATACTTAAACTTAAATTAATTGTTGGATGGGGTAATGTTTGTTTGTGTCTTTTGGCTTTTCCCGGTTAGGGGTCGTCACAGCGGAACTCCGGTCCGCTAATGATTGGCAGTTGATTTTTACATACCGGCTTGCCAGGCCTGACGCACAACCTTCAACGAAGGTATGCCCATTCACGCATGTCTCCACGCAGAAGATGCTCTAGCTGAGAATCGAACCGGACAGCATCTTTACTGTGAGGCGACAATGCTATGCCTTTACTATGTAATACTGGAATGCAAACTCTTAGAGACTAATAGTGAAAACATTTCAGTGCCACTCATTCTAATGACAAATATTGAAAGCAGCTTCTTTTGCAGGAGGCTTATCTAAACGTACTGGTTGAACAACATTAGGGAAGGAGCAAACTAAATAACGTACGTCTGTCAAATGCAATTGCAATTACTTACCACTGTGTGACATGAGACAATGCCGGACAGATACATATCATTCCCTGCATTTTGTTGAATGTATGAATGCTCAACAAATGCTAGGGGTGGTCATGAATATCGAAGATAAAGATAACAGAACATCCTAAATTTGACTGTTTGCTTCGACATGACAGTTGAATGAGGTTTGGAGAGGGTGAGAGTGCTTTTGGGTTAGGTTTGGGTTTAGTTGAGGAGATATGTTTGTGTGCAAGTGTGTGTGTGTGTGTGTGTGTGTGTGTGTGTGTGTGTGTGTGTGTGTGTGTGTGTGTGTGTGCACGTGTGCATTTTAGGGTTAGATAAGTGGATATATTTAGCATTGGTAGTGTTTGTGCTTGCTTGTGTGCCCACATCAGTGGTGTAGCTAGAGAATTCCAATTTGTACTCACAATTTATTGCAAAATGTTTCCTGCAAAGATTTAATAAATGTGGCATTTTCAGCTACTCCCTCATACCTACTAAAAATATTGTTTTTTTTTTTATTAACAATCCTCTCTGTAAGCAAGATACATAAATCATGTTGGCGGCATTAATTTAGACAGTCACAGACATATCATGTCCTGAAAAAGATACAGTTTATAAGTGATGTTCAAAAAATGTACTCTGTAGAGTACAAAATAGGGCCAGATTCAATAAAGCCTACATTAAGTGTACACTAAGTGTACACTGTTCTGAGTGAACAGACAATACAGACATAACTCACACCTTATTCCTCCTAATTTTAGTTCTGTTACTGATATTCTTGCAGATTTAAATATTGACAGGGATTCATAAAGGTTAACATGAAGTGTAAACTACATGTACACTTAGTGTAATCTTTCTGAGTGATTAGAAAGCACAAAAATGTGATAAGAATTTTATTGAATACATATCATCTACACTTAGTGTAGGCTTTATTTAATCTGTCTCCCCTAACTACACCCTTCCTGAGAGTCTGTCTTGTGTAAAGGTAGTGTTAAGGAAAGGTTATTTTAGTAAGGTAAGGTGTAGGATTAGGGTTGGGGGGGAGAAATATCGTTAGGGTTAGCATGCCTTACTAAGGTGGTGTGGGGGGGGGGGTGAATGTGAGGCTAGTGTGAAGTGGGTTGTAGTGTGAAGATCTGGAAAGGGAATTGTAGTTCCAGTGTTTAGGATATTCAGTATTATGCATGCCTGAACATAT
>NC_056734.1:115232340-115252340 GCF_019279795.1 Protopterus annectens
ATCTAAGCTGGGAATTGCTGGTGAAGGCTTATTGTGCCTGTTATTCTAAATGTCTATATTCTGGTGCAAGCACTTGGGTTCCAAACCAGTTACTTTACATCAGAAGGATTTGTAGTCTAAACTCTTGTGGCAGGACAGGATAGCCTACACCCTTCTGGCTGTAGATTGCTGATTTAAGGCCTATTGTGTATGTTACCCTGAAGTTAGTTCTGGCTTAAGCACTTGTGCACCAAAACCAGTTGTTTCACATTAGGAAGGTTTGTAGTCTAGACTCTTGTGGTGGGAGAGTGTGGCCTATGCCCTTCTATGCTGGAAATTGCTGGTGAATTGCTGCATTATTTAAACTGCTTTCTGCTGTTGTGACTGCATTTTATAGCAGAGGTTAGATTCAGACTCACTGAATCTAGACTGTTTGGTATCACTTGAGCTATAAAACCAGCTCTTTACTGTGACACTGAAATATCTGATGCATCTGTTGCTTCCAACTAACTATAAGTGCCTGTTTTTGCTATAATATTGCACTTTTAATTTGTATTTGCATTCCACTGCCTGCTTGAATTGTCTGAGCTATTTTTTTGCCACATTTTACTGTACACTGTACTAATTCAGCTGTAGCACTGACCAGATCCAAGTTTGCTATTTCTGGGGTTGTTTTGAAACTTCTGAGCATCAGCTTAAGCCACCTTTGTCAGTGAAGGCCCTTCTGCACCATTGTGTGAGGAGAGTGCTGTCTGGGTCACATCTAATTGAGGATGATTGGAGTAGAGCTCAGAGAGAGAGAGAGAGTATTCTTATTGGCTAGTTTGAGCTAAAAGGTTATTTTTCTTGCTTTATTTAATCCCTGCATTTGCCCTTGTTTGCATGCAGTGCTCCATTGTGTACTGCCGAGTTGCGGTGGTTATTGTTGGTGGTTATAGAAGCAAACATTCTGTTTGTTAAATTTTTCCTTAGCACTATGCTTGTGGTCCTCCAGAGGTTTCTCACGGCCCTGCTCTAGTGTCAGGTGGAACACTAAGTCTAGCCTCAAAGGTACCAACACACCTCTCACCCATTAGCTACTCCTAAGTGTGACTTCTTTTCCTGATCATATAAATGTACCTGTCACTATGGATGGACAATTTCTCACAGTTTCTCCAGCCAGCCTAGTCGACATGGGCGTCCTGAGGGAGTGTAACAAATGCCTCATGTTCACCGACAACTGCTTATTCCTAGTCCACACAAACACAACGTTGAGACATGAAACTACATTTTGAACCTTGAATCCATGCTCTCTCACATACCAGTCTGTGCATATGACAATGAGCAGGTTGCCAGCATGCACACCTCTCCTCCTACTCCACCTAAACCCACATCACACATACCTACATATGCGTAGGTCCTCACAAGAAATGTACCTAAACACGAGAGACCTCCCAAACACAAACAAAATCACGCTACACATAATACTACCTCTAAAGAACTCATTACACATAATATCTCATGCACCAGTGTCTCACCGATCAAACCTGTAAGGCAAAACACAAAATCAAACATATTAGTTATAGATGATTCCATCATGAGACACACTGATGTCCCTCTCACTGGGCTGGATAAAGAAAAGGTCACAGTTCAGCTGTCTGTCAGGTGCAAGGATATGCCATATCACACATGCACTCAAGTCCCTCAACAACAGGTACTGTTATGACTCTGCCATAGTCCATGCTGGTGTAAATGATTTAAGCCTTGCCTCTCTGGACTATATGAAGAGAGACATGACTGAGGTCTCAGACTATGTGTCACAGGCAAGTATGTCCCTAGCCTTAAGCAGCATTTTACCTTCACCTAGAATGATACCTTAATACAAAAAGAAAATGATTGACTTCAATAACTGGCTTAGCTTCTGTGTCATTCTAAGGGGATCCAGTATCTGTCAGCCTGGGATGACATGATTGACAGACCTTGATGCTTTGCCAGAGATGGTCTTCATCTGTCACCCCTTGGATTTCAGCTACTGGCTAAGGCTCTTGACACCCCCATACTCCCTTTTTTAGTCAGTGCCTCAAGGACAAAATTCCCAATGTAAAAACTCCATCTAAAAACAACCTCAAGGTTATGCTGCTAAATTCTAGGAGTCTTAACATGAAACCGCAATCACTGAATGCTGTCCTCACCTTGGAAGACGTAGACATTTGTGCAGTCATGGAGACCTGGCTCAAGGCTGTGGAGAGCACCCCAGCCATACTGGGTTACACTTACTTCCACATGTTCAGACCACAAACTGAAGATCTGAAAACTAAAGGAGGTGGTGTATCAGTATTCATTAAAGATAAATACACCTCCAGATTGGCTAAAATTCACTTGTCCAAAGGTTCCTCAACTTCATTAACTCCAATGCCATGGATCAGCTGGTTGACACTCCCATAACAGGTGCCAACATCCTGGATCTGGTGCTTATCAATATGGTGGACCACTGTAGTACCCCCACTGTTAGGTCCCCCTGGTGAGATCTAACCACAAATCAGTGTCATTCAAAGTAACTATCACACCTGACCCCTCCCAGCAGCAACTAAACTAAAAAACTTCTCCAAAGCAGATTATAACCTTTTACGGGATAGTTTAAATAGCTTTACTGAACTTCCTCCCTCAGACGGAACTGGCAACTATGCCAAGCTCTACACTAATACTTTTTATGAACAGCTATATACCTGCATTGACTCGACCGTACCTGATGAAACCAAAACAAGCTCTTCAAGGAAGAGCAAACCTGCCTGGTGGACAACTGCCATTAACAGCCTTACAATAAGAGGATGAAATTGCTGTCTAAGAGTAAGAGGAAGTGAGCCCTCCTAAACTGGAGACACTCCCTCCTAAACTTAAACAAGCAAATAAGACTTCTTATGAAGTTCTCCAAAGCAAACTATGAGTCCAGATTAGCTTCCTCAATAAAGGACAACCACAAGGCATTCTATAGTAACATCCATAACCTAAAAGGAAAGGCCCAGATTTCTGCTGAACTGGTAGTTAATGATACCACATATATTTAGCCTATGGACAGAGCTAACCTGTTGGCTGACAGGTTTTGTGAAAATTTCACTCCTCTGTCCCCACCACACGTACCCTATGACATCCCTACTACCTGTCCCTTACCTTGTATCTCTAAGGAGCAGGTCATAAATGCATTCTCTAAGGCCAAAAACACAGCATCTATGGGACCTGATAACATCCCAGGCTGCTTCCTACATGAATTAGCAACACCATTGGGTGCTCTTTTCAGTCACAGTCTAAGCACTGGCTTTGTACCAGAGGAATGGAAAGCATCTGCCATTATTCCCTGCACAAAGATGGTGCTTCCACTGACCCCAGGAACTACACACCTATTAGCCCAAATAGCTTCATCTTCAAGGCGATGGAGTGAATCATCATGGAACTTAGCAACAAAGATAAAGGTAATCGCCAAACACTTTACCCTATTCAGTTTGGATGTGTCAAAGGAAAATCATACCTATTAAACCTTGTATCATACCTATTAAACCTTGTAGACTTCTTTGGGACAGTCACCAAGACCCTGGAAGAAGGGAAATCTGTGCATACAGGCTACCTGGACTTAGCCAAGGCATTTGACACTATCCCCCACTCAGGCACCATTGACAAACTCACCCAACTAGGCATCGACCCTTATATCATTAGATGGGTTGCTAACTGGCTTACTAATACAACTCATATAGTCAAAATAGGGGAATCTACATCCAACAGCAGGCCTATAACTAGTGGTGTTCCACATAGATCAGTCCTGTGACCTCTACTGTTCGGAATCTATTTCTCCAAAGTACAAGCAAAAAATAAAGGTCTGTGGCTGACAAAGTTTGCTGATGATTGCAAACTGGGAGCGGTCATAGAATCTCCAAATGATATCAAGATCCTACAAGAAGGTCTTATACAAACAAATAATTGGTACCAAAGCCATGGCCTTAAACTCAATGCAAAAAAATGTATTCTCATTCCTTTCAGTAAAAGTAATGTTCCTGCTAACTATCACATTGATAGCAACACCTTAAGTACACACTCAGTGGTGAGAAACCTGGATACACAGGTTGACAGCAACCTTATCTTTGACTACCATATCTTCACAGTGGTAAGTGGTAAGGCATTCTTTATTGCTTATCTCATAAGTAAGGGCATTGCCTCCAGAAAAAGAGAAGTTATAAACACCCTGTACTCTTCCCTCATAAGGCCAATAATTGAGTGCAACACCCCTTTTTGTATGCACCTTTCCAAGCACCTGCAGGAATTGGAGAAACCACAAAGATTCCTCACAAGGAAAATTCAAGGTCTTCAGCATCTGTCCTATGGGGATCATCTGAAATCACTGTCACTTTATTATTTTTCATGCAGACTACTCAGAGGTGATCTTTGGTTTTGCATACAAGGCAATCTCTGACCCTGCTTTATTGGAAGTGCTGCATACCTGTTAAGTCAAATGGTATATGGGTTACTCATGCTAAAGACCATAGCCTGGTATGTGACATTAATAAAACCTGCTGGAGCAACAGATTTGTCTCCCAGAGGATACCGCACCTTTGTAACAGACTCCCACTTCATGTCAAACAGAGTACCCCCTTGGACCTGTTCAAACGCAATCTGGACGATTGGATGTGTGACCATAAATTCACCCCGGGGGTTTGACCTGTGTCACTCTTGGACAGGGGCAGTAGGTACTGATTGTGGAAATAAGGGTAAGAACTTTGCTAGGCTTGTAAGGGCCCTACAGCCATTAGCCTAGTAACTTTCTATGATCCTTTATAATTTTGTGAGGTGCGGGCTTGCTGCCTACATTTGGGAGTGTAGATGGGCTTGCTTCCCTTTACAAAATACTTGAAGTTAACTTTTTCACAAGTTCACAAACTCAATAGTTCTCCTTGTTGATGAGTGTGTTGTTAATAGTCCTTTTTCACACATATTGCGTTTACACTAAATAATTTCACACAAATGAAATGTCTATCATTTGTGGTTTAGATATATTTGTCTAGGTGAATTATGTGTTAGACAAATGTGTATTCTACTAAATTGCCTATGTTAATATATAGCTAAATGGTTGTCAGTGATGATGCCTTAACTCTCATTCTCATAACACAAACCCAAAGTGTACCTTTGAGGCCTCTTACCACATAGCAGGTGCACTGCTCTATAGGCAGAGACACAGGCTCAAATGCTCAGCATAATGATGAAATTACATTACCCCAAGTGGGGGAGACATCATGTAACTTTACACCTGTTTTTTTGTTAACAGTTTGAACCCTTAAATGAAGGGACTACCATTTCAGGATTAGCAGTACCCACAGTTGTGCCTGTACACAAGGGTGCTATCACAGTTGTGCCTGTACACAAGGGTGCTATGTGAACCTATATTTCATACTTAACTCCAGAGACACACAACTCATTGTCTATGTAGCACTAGATGTGCCAAGACACAGTTCAGATGAAGGCTACTGCCACTGAGAGTTGAGCAAAGATGGTTAGAGTAGTGCAAGGTATACGTGAGGAAATTCATCAGTACATGTGAATGGCTGAGGCCTGGGACAACATCATGATGCATGATGCTCGTCATGTATAGTATGGGAGCACACATGGTATCCATGTCAGCCTCCAAATGCACAATAGTAAAGACTTGCCAGATACACACTGGGGATGCAGCAGCATATGGATGAGGGAGCGTCTGCATGAGTGATGAATGAGTAGGCCATACACATGTATCCTAAGAAACTCCTGCAGGCATTGATGTAGATTTCCAGAACAAGAGGGCAAGTAGGCCTCATCAGATTTCCTTGAGATGTAGCACAACCTTTCAGTCAAGGTCTAGGTCTCACACCACTATTAGGTGAACATCAAGAGGTTCCCCTGCCTCCAGTTGATCTTGTCATTGGTGTAACTCAGCGTCAGGCTCACATGCTGGCACTTGTTCACAATTTGTGGGACCATTGCCAACATGATCTTTGGAGAACATATATGGCACCTTCCAAATGTAAGTTACATTTCGGACATGTAATGCAGAAGTTACTCATGAGGAAGTCACTTTGTATACAGAAAAATACTGCGTTTATTCCTTTTACCTGAAAGAAATTAGATAAACATGAACAGAAAAAAAAAACAGAAAAAGCATACTTCCTGACTGAAAACCAAATGCATTTATTTTAGCAGGTAACTACAACTTCAGTAAATAATGCTGCAGTGAAATGTTCAAGTATAGCCCTAAATGCCTTTCACAATATCTGCTACCTTACACTCCTCCTTGCAAAGTCTGCCTGTATAACAAGAATTTGTTAATCACCAGAGAACTGCAAACTAATGACAAAAGCAGGAACGAACCTCCAGTACAATGCAAAACACAACTTTATTCACAAATGCAGTTTAGCACTTTCATCCTCTGATATGGGGACTTCTTCAGAACTACATTACATTGCCTACACAGCCTTTTTATGTAAATACCCCACCCCAATTAAGCCACCACTAAAATTCAACAGCCTAAGTATTGAACAAAATAATACAATATTAAATATGCCATAATCTATTATTAAAAACATTAAAACTAATTCATATGTTAAAAATTCATCCATTTCAACCTAAAATATTTTTCATTCTAAGCAAGCTAGTTATGTTAATGCTTTCACTGATGCCTGGATATATAGTTGCATTTAACTGCAACTGCCATTATACTTCACACACGTCTAAGTATACATTTAACACTCTACCCTGTGAATCTTGAACTACTTGTTGCAGGACCAAGAACTGAAATACATGTTCATTGTGTGCCTGTATATGCCTACTTAGGGCATTAGTGGATATCACCCAAATGCTCCCCTATTCTTTCCTTAAAATGCCTACATGTTTTTCTTATATAAAATACTGGAAATTTTAAACACTTTGCCATATATACAACATTTTTACTCTGACAGTTAAAATGCCTCTTAATAAGTAAACCTCTCCTATTTAAAATAAATCTATTGTGTTTCTAAAATGTGCACACAAAATTTACACATTCCACATTTGTAATTCCCCATTTTTTCACTAGATTTACCAATACCATGACTATTGCACATCTTCAAAATATTTTTGAGTGACCTGTTCCTCCTATATACTATTTTAGGTTCAAGACCAACTTTCCTAATCACATTTTGTTCCATAGTTAAGATCTCCCAGTTCTTCCCTATTACCTGGGCCACAACACCAGAATCCGTAATATAGGTGGTAATAAAACTAAACCCCACATCCTCTTTGGCATTACTAAGACCAGTTTTTTGCTTGCTAGTTATACTGGTTTCATCTCTCCTTAAGATGGGCTTATATACTCTGCCCTCTCATTTATTTATCACTTCTTCCTTGGTTACATTCAATAAATCCAAGGGATACCCTCTCTTTTCAAATAAACCAATAATAAATTCTATTTTGTTCATAAAGTCCTCATCTTCACTAACCATCCTGGCAGCACGTTCATAGGTTCACAGGTTCATTTGTTGGTACTGGACTAGCGGCCCTAGGGCCTATACAAGCCTAGCCATAACAATTCCCTGGCTATTTCTTCCGACAATATTTACTTCCCTGGACCACTGTCTAGCAGGGCGACTGACATGATCCCCAGGGTGAATTTACTATTTTCCATCCAATCATCAAGGTTCCTTTTGAAGAGGGCCAAAGAAGCGCTCTGCTTGGCATGTATGGGCAGTCTATTCCAGAGTCTGGGGAGTCTCTGGGTCAGGAACCTATCCCTCCAGCATGTTTTGTTCATAGTGATGACAAGGTTTAGATCCCTGAAGCATGTGGCTCTGAGGGATTGGGATTTCTTTAAGTGTAGCATGTCCAACAGCTCTGGGTTTGACATGGCCTTGTATGTTAAGCAGAGATCGCCACTGAGTAGACGATATGTGACAGAGTATAGCCGGAGTTTTTTTTAGATGGTCAGCATAGGTCATCTGCTTTAGGCCTGTGATTCTTTTAGTGAGGTATTTCTGTGGCCTTTCCAGTTGTTGCAGATGTCTTGAGAGATACATATCAAACCATGCATTGTATTCTATAATGGGTCTAATAAGGGATGAGCACAGTGAGACAATGACCTCCTTTTTTCTGGATGAAAAGCCCTTAGTGATGAGGTGTGCCACATAGAAGGATTTCCTGACTGTTTTGGCGATGTGGTTATCGAAGGTGAGACCATTGTCTACCTGTGTCCCTAAGTCTCTTATCACACTTTTGGTATTTAGTGTACTGCCACCTGTGTGCTAATTCACGGGTACATGTTTTTTCCCCAAAGGGGATAACTATACATTTCTTGGCATAGAGCTTGAGCCCATCACTCTGGCACTAAGCATCTGTTTTTGTAAGGCCCTTTTGTACCATCTGCCCCTTTACTATTGATTTTTTTCTGATGGTATGGGTGCCAGTTCTCGTAATTTAAATATGCAGTAGAAAATGTCGGTTTCCTATATATTTCTGATTACAATTGTTTTAACTTGGAATTCACTCTTAGATCAAAATCTAAATAGGAGATCTTGCTGTAGGTATATTCATAAGTGAACTTGAAAAAGTCCACTGTTTCATTTATATATACCAGAAATTCTTTCAATTTGGTTTCACTATCCTTACATACTAAAAAATGTCATCCAAAAACCTAGTGTACTGTGAAATATAGTTTTTAAACCTACTTTCAAATATAAACTCAGCTTCTCAGTAAGACATTATATAGTTAGCATATATGGGGGCACATTTTGCCCCCATAGCTACCCCTTTAACCTGTTAATAATATTGACCCTCAAAATGTACATAATTATTATTTAATACTAATTTCATTAATGTTTGCGGTGGTGGTGCTGCGGTAGCGTTGTCGCCTCACAGTAAGACGTTGTCCTGTTCAATTCTTAGCTAGAGTGTATTCTGTGTGGAGATATGCATGAATGGGTGTACCTTCGTTGAAGGTTGTGCGTCAGAGCTGGGAACTTGGCACGTAAAAATCTACTGACAATCATTAGCGGACCAGAGTTCCGCTGTGGCAATCCCTAACTGGGAAAAGCCAAAAGACACAACAACAACAACAACTAATTCCATTAATGTAATATAAACATTAATTTGACCCTGGTCAAATTTTTTTTGTTCTTAATAACTGTGCTTCCAACCATATTAACTCAACATAATTTGGTATCACAGAAAACAGGTTACAATCATCAGTAGTAACTAACATAATGTCCCTGGTCATGTCTATATTTTTCAACTTTTCCAAAAATTCCCAAGAGTCTTTACAAATGTAGGGAAAATGTGTAGACATTTTAAGGAATGAATAGGGGCACATTTGGGTGATATACAAAAGAAAAAATCCACTAATGCCCTAAGTAGGCATATGCAGGTACACAATGAACATGTATTTCAGTTCTTGGTCCTACAACAAGTAGTTCAAGATTCACAGGGTAGAGTGTTAGATGTATGCTTAGACATGTATGAAGTAAAATGGCAGTTGTGGTTAAATGTAACTATATATTCAGGCATCAATGAAAACATTAACATAACTAGCTTGCTTAGAATGAAGAATATTTTAGGTTGAAATGGATGAATTTTTTACATATGAATTAGTTTTAATGCTTTAATAGATTATGACATATTTAACATTGTATTATTTTGTTCAATACTTAGGCTGTTGAATTTTAGTAGGGGTTATTTAATTGATGGCTTAATTGGGGTGGGGTATTTATATAAAAAGGCTGTGTAGGCAATGTAATGTAGTTCTGAAGAAGTCCCCATATCAGGGGATGAAAGTGCTAAACTGCATTTGTGAATAATGTTGTGTTTTGCATTGTACTGGAGGTTCGTTCCTGCTTTTGTCATTAACAAGAATTTGTCCAATTGACCACTGAATACTGAACAAATTATGCTGGCTAATACCATATGAAAATACAGTTGTGTATGATATTCAGTACTGCCAACAAGTAATATTGCATACATCAAATATTATATATGTGTCTAGGGTATCAAGGAACGTCCCCTACTGCTGTGACACTTGTAGTGCATGCAACTTATGAGTGTGAGCATCTGTTCCTAGTACAGTGGCAGCTGGGAGAATGGTACATAAACATAGTGGATAATCGGAAGGGAGTAGAGGCAAACACTGGCTCCATAGAGTCATTTGGGTATAAAGGAAAATAACATGCAGGAAAAAGGAGAAGGAGATTGTATTGAAGATACAGAGGATTTATTTCAAATGGAGCTGTTTAAAGAGGCAAAACAAGAAGTACAAGGTAAAGGGATTATGATTACATCCCTCCATTTGAGAGGACTGTGGGATGATATATTAAAAGACTTACTGGAGCAGTGTGAGCCAGAAGCAGGGAAAGAAATATTGTGGGGTAAGATGATGCATAAAATACATCAGGAGGAAGAACAGAAAATGAGGAAAAGATCTTTTTCAGGCATGGTCAGAAAACAAAAGAAATTGGGAGAAGAAGACAGAAGTGGAAAAGAAAAGGTCTGTAGTGAGAATTCAAAGTAAGGAAAAGTCGGAAATGAGATAGCTATGAAGTATGGGACAAAGTTGTTGTACCTTTAGGGATTAAGGGCACAGGAGGTAAGAGCTTTAATTTTAATAAAGAAAGACACTTACTGTGAAATTTTTTTGAGACTGCTGAAATTTTAGAAAATTTCTTGGATAAATATGAAATGAAAAAATAAATTTGTCCATGCACTAAATACGTTGTTCAGACTTTTTTTCCGAGAGACACACAAAAAAAGTTAATATTCAATTCCAAACTGAAACTGAAAGAGAGACTGTTTAAAAGAATTTGTTAAAGAATTATTGTAATGAAGTAAAGGACATTTCTAAAGTTATAGATAGAGGACTGTGGATATGGTACTGGGACTGTAATGTGATTTTAAAAATGGAAAATGGTAAAATAGTATACATTCTGAACATGATAAATATTGATAGTAATAGGACTGTGGTTAAATATAGGGGACAACCAAAAACATGCTTGCTTTGTGGGAGGAAGAGATATTTTGTAAATAATTGTGAGAACAAAGATGTTACTCCTGTTTGGAAACTGGTCTTGAAGCTAAAAACTGAAAAAACGTGTTATAAATGTAAGCAAACAGTACATGTATGGATGGATTATGAGAAATAAACAAGACTAGAAAGTGACATAAATGAGAAAGAGCAATTACAGCAGGAGAAAGTTCAAGAAGGGATAAAAGAAAACAAATAAACCAAGAAGAAATAGTTAATATACAAACAAGTGGATGGGGAAAGGAACAGTGAGACTTTAGCTGGTGATGGAGAAGAAATAAATTGGAGACTGGTTAAAAAGAAAAGTTCAAATGGGAAAAGGGTTAAAGATAGAAAAAGAAAATTTCAGGATGTAGGAATGAAAGTTAAAAAGAAAGAGAATAGATAAACAGTTTACTGTAAATTAAGATGAAGGACAACAAATAATCTTAGGATCTTATCTATTGATGTTAATAGTATAAAGAATATAATAAGGAGAATAGGAGTGCTGGAGTGATGTAATAAGTGTGAGCTGAATTTGATAGTACTGGCAGATAATATATGGTTAAGACATGAAAAAAGAGAACAGACAGAAACACCATGGGCAGGAGGTACAATATGGAATTTGGGTAATGAAAAATGTTCAGGAATTGCTGTATTATAAAGGAAGGGAATATACATATTGGATTATACTTTAGTTAAACTAAAAATATTAATAGTAGTGGATTTTAGGTGGGAAGGGAAATTGTATAGATTAATAGCAGTATATGGGTTTATATTAGTTTGCCGAAACATATCTTCAGCGAACACCTATTCGTTGACAGGTATTCAGCGAAAATCACTTCTGCGTTTCACTAAATTTGGAGCCCACAAGTAAATAAATCAAACTCACCCAAGTGGGGGACTTAGCACCCCACACCCTTGATGTGGGGGGGGGCTGCACGCCCCACCCTCTAACTATATATACCAACTCTGAGATTGCACTATAGTGGGGAAAGGGGCAATTTGTGTAGTTGGCCAACTATTTCATTGGCCTTAGAAAATTCAGTGACTTGTTGAAGTGGTTTTTACTGAATATGTGTCGACAAATAACTATTTGCAGAAGATACTTTTTGGTGACCTTATATAGATCCCAGTATACACATATGTGATTTATAAAGAAAGGGAAACAATATTTCAAAAGATGTTAGATTATGTTATAGTAAATGTGGATATAATAATAACAGGAGACTTTGTGAAATAAGACATAAAAAGAAAGAAAGAAATCAAATAAGAAAATAATAAAATGTGGTGATTTTGAGTTATGGAACTTGAGTACAAATACACATCACAGAGGAAAGTTAAAAACAGAGAAATAATTTTTTGTCAAACTCTATGGAGACAATGATAGAGGAAGCAATGGAAACAGGCTTTTCTGATCATTTGGCTATATGGATTTAGGTAGATGAAAATAAAGAATATGTTAAAATAGGAAAAAGAAATGAGAGTTAATGAAAAAGAGTGGAATGAAAAAGGTGGAGAAGTTATAATAGAGATATGGAAAATCATTTGGCAATGACTTTTTTTTCAAAAATTTGTCAGAATGCAGATAATATTTAAAAATATTATAAAAGAATGCAGTTAATATGAGAAAATAGTAAAAGACAGAAAGGGAAAAAGGAGTATTTGGAAATGCAAAAAGCTGCTTTATGTAGTCTTGATACAAATGGATGGGACTATTTTAGAAAAGAAGAAGAGATCTATCAAAAAAATAAGAAAACATTAAATATTTATTATATAAGCAAAAATATTTGCAACAAGGAAAAAAACAAAGAGGTGTCACCATATTTAAGTAGAGGAGTAAAGGAAGACAGTGGTATAGTAAGAAAAATGAAAAATTGAAAGAAAACAAATATAACGGTATGTGAAAGAGATGGTAAAAAAGAATGAAATAGGAAGGAGAGAACAATATAAAGTAAAGCAGTTTTTCAGAAGAAATAAATGAAGAAATAGAAAAACAAATTACAATAATAGAATCAGAAAATATGATGAAGAAAGTAAATGTAAACTCAGTAGCTGGACCAGATGGTATAAAGCTAATGTATAAGAATTTAATACAATGATAAAAATAAATTTTAATAAAAATATTTAATGACTGGTTAAATTATGATATTAATTATGGAGAAATATGTAGAGGAGCTATGAGGTTTATATGGAAGAAAGGGGAACATAATGAAATTAAAAATTGGAGACCAGTAATATTGAATAATAGTGATTAAAACTATTTATGAAATTATTACAAAGAAGATTAAAAAATAAGTTGATCTATACAACAGAAGAAGAAATGTATTGAGTTAAAGGGCAAGGTAGTCAAGAGTTATTAAAATAATTAGAGAGATTAGACTTAGAGAAGGACATTAAGCAAAGAAAAAAATGAAGTGAAACTAATAGTAGCTGATATTGATAAAATAGTTGATTTTCTAGAGCATGACATTTTATGACAAATAATGGGGGAATACAATTTTAGTATAAAGATAAAGAAAGTATGTGACACAGTGTATAAAAACACTAAAACAAAGAAAATGTCAACAGAGGCAAACAGCAATGTCTAAAAACTAGTTTATTAAAGCAGTACCTGAGAGCTTTCAGTCCAACAGATGCAGAACTTCACCAGAGTAAACAGATTACTTGATGCACCACATATTTAAAAATGTATAACTCAGTCACAGTACTAAAGTAAATTAATTCAGTTAAATCAATTATCTCTTAAAGGTAAAAAAAAACATAAAGTTAAAGCACACACAATTCTGGAATGAATCATAAAAAAACATGTAAATAGTAATGACAGAGGTAAAAAAGTAAAAATAAAGGGAGATCACAAGGATGGAATAAAATAAATAAATCTTCACAATACAATCACAGGTACATAGCCCTAAATTTAAGCACATTGCTGATGGAAATAATGTCATTTAAACCAGGAGAAACACTGGAATTAAGCTTAAGCTGCCAACATATTTCACAAAACTCAAGAATGTTATTGGTGTCCTCCCCCAGGATTCAGGATAAGAATTGGTTCCAAGGGCTAGGGGAGGACACCAATAACATTCTTGAGTTTTGTGAAATATGTTGGCAGCTTAAACTTAATTACAGTGTTTCTCCTGGTTTAAATGACATTATTTCCAGGAGAAACACTGGAATTAAGCTTAAGCTGCCAACATATTTCACAAAACTCAAGCATGTTATTGGTGTCCTCCCCCAGGATTCACGATAAGGATTGGTTCCAAGGGCTGGGTCATTTGGGCTCAGGTGTGAAGCAGGACTGGTCATGCACTGCGGCTGGATGAGGTGTCATCCCTACCTCATTTAAATTTCATCTCTTTTGGGAAACCACCATAGTACCCATACCTGTTTGCCCTCCCATGGTTTTCTCCACTTCCTTAATAGTTGAAGTACCATTTTGGCACATATCCAGTATGTCCTGGTGGCAGGTGTGTCCCTTCCCTCCTTAATTGCAGTAACATTCTACATGCTGTTATGGTATTACCCTGATGGGTATTGAATGTCCCCACCCCGGAGCTGTACTGCTGTTGTTTTTGTTATTGCACTTACACTTGAGTAGTCTCTGGTGTCTAGTGAATTCTGCATCCTGGTTGTGATGTTGGTGCCATTAGGACACTTTGGTACATGGTATCCCTGGTGTCTAATGGTTCCCCCACCCAATCCCCATACTACTGGCCAAGTTGAGTACCACAGCATGGTGGATATGGCAGTGCTGATCTGTGCAGGTGACTGATTTCTTGAATCACTCAGCATGCAGATGCCTTCCAGGAGATGGTCCTGGGGGAGCCAGCACACAGTTAATTAGTATATGCCTTTATCATATGCCTCTCCCTTCCACTGCCTTATTGGAATTTAGCATGGCTTAGGGACCAGCCTTACATAGGGCTGCATGTTTTTATTCTAGAGCACATTGTATTGTCAAGTGAGGGTGATTGCTAAATTGGGAAAAGGTACCTTCTTGAATTCCGGTCTTAGGCTTTAATATTTATTTATTTATTTATTTATTTATTTATTTATTGCATTTGTTAACCAGGAAAGTCCAGTGGGCCTTGATAGAGCCCATTTTCAGTGGAGGCCCAGGGAGAAAAGCTCCACAAGGTTAAACAGCAGTATGCAAAAATATTTACATCAGTACTTAACATTGACATAGGCATGTAGAGCAATGAATATAGACATGATTTGTACATTTGACAGATAATAGAAATGCAACAAGCCATCAGGTTTATATGCATGGCAGAATACAGTGCTAACAAAATTAAAACTCAAAGGAAAGAGCTGAGAAAGCAAACAAGGAAAAATACACGTATACATATAATAAAACAATTATAAAAGAAGTGAAGAAAGCAAAATAAATAAAGTAACTTCAAGATATATCTGAAAAACAACTCTGTGGGCAAAAATACAATAAAGATAAAAATAAAAATAAAACAGATTCTTGATGATATTCTGAGAAATGTAATTACCAACACTAAAAGCTGCAAAGCCAAAAATACATATTGTCAATGAGACAACAACAGCTCAGGGTATACCATGAAATCTACAGTAGAACAATCTCAGTGTCAGAACATATAAATACTAGATTTGTCAAATTTACAACCTAAGATTGAGAAAAATCAGTCCTCTACAAAAAATGTATCAATGTATTTTTAAATGCCATCAAAATTCACCAAATAATTACATTTAATGCATGTTTTTGTAGTCAAAACAAAAAATAAAAAACAAGAAACTAGAAATGAACTTAAACAAGGAGGAAAGAACTAAAGAACAAAAACAAAAACACAAGAATGAAATGAGAAATAAAACTAGGGATAGAAATATGTATAGTAAGCATTAAAAAATACAAACTCTAAAATAAAAAGAAACCAGGAAAATGGGAAAAAAATAAACCAGATAAAAAATAATCACATAAACCTACAGAAAGAGTAGAGGAACTGATGAGGAAGATATCACATACAAGAATACACCCCCAGATTACTCATTCTTGATGAGTAGTATGGGAATTGGAGGGACCAGTGGGGGAGGTGAAATTAGGAGTTACTGGCCAAAGCCAGTTTGCCCATCCTAGAGGGAAAAGCTGCTTAGGTTTGAAGCAGTAACATTCACAGCCTGGCAGACTTCATTCTACAAGTGGTATAATGATTGGTCAGGAGGATGCTTTTGTGAGAAAACTCACATAGGTTCATAGGTTCATAGGTGTGTACTAGGCTAATGGCCGTGGAGTCTTTACAAGCATAGTCCATAGGATTACCCTGGCATCATGCCACCTGACCTTAGTTCCCAGTGCCTCGTCAAGTAGAGTTACTGGAGTGATCCCTGGGATGTATTTTCTATTTCCCATCCATTTATCAAAATTTCTCTTGAAGAGGGCCAGTGAGGCACTCTGTTTGACATGTATGGGAAGTCTGTTCCATAGCATAGGCAGTCTCTGGGTTATGAACCTGTCCCTTCAGCATGTTCTGTTGATTTTGGTAATGAGGTTGAGGTCTCTGGAGCGTGTGGTGTGGAAGGATCGGGATTTCTTTAGATGTAGCATTTCTAATAGAGCTGGGTCAACCATGGCTTTGTAAGTCAAGCAGACATCGCCTCTAAGTAGGCAATATGAGAATAGTTGGAATTTTTTGAGTCTCTCCATATAGGACAAGTGTTTAAGACATAGGATCTGCTTTGTCAGGTACTTTTGCAGCCTCTCCAGTTGTTGCAGGTGTCTAGTGAGGTACATGCTAAATGGAGCATTGTACTCGATGACTGGCCTAATGAGGGAAGAGTAGAGGGAGGCAATGACTTCTTTTTTCCTGGATGCAAAACCCTTAGTAATGAGATGTGCCACATAGAAGGACTTTCTGACCACAGTGGCAATGTGGTGGTCAAAAGAGAGGTTGCTGTCAACCTATGTTCTCAGATCTCTTATAACACCTTCTGTGTTCAGTGGACTACCATCGATGTGGTAATTCATGGGAACCAAGTTCTTCCCAAAGGGGACGACGACACATTTTTTGGCATTGAGCTTAAGGCCATGGTTCTGACACCAGTCGTTGGTCTCAGAGAGGCCTTTCTGTAGGATGTCAACATCACTCGGGGAGTTAATAATAGCTCCCAACTTACAATCGTCTGTGAACTTTGTCAGCCAGATTCTGTTTGTGTTGGCCTGGACTTCAGAGAAGTAGATATCAAACAGGAGAGGACCCAGGACTGAACCCTGTGGGACTCCACTCATGACTGGTTGGCAGTCTAACTTGGAGTCAGCTTATTTCACACTGTGGGTTCTATCTGTGAGCCAGTTTGCAACCCACCTAGTGATATAGGGGTTGATGCCTAGCTTAGTGAGTTTTTCTATGATTCCTGAGTGGGGAATGGTATCAAAGGCCTTGGCCAGATCAAGGTAGGCTGTATGAACCACCTTGCCTTCATCCACAGCTCTGGTGACTGACTCAAAGAAGTTGACCAGGTTGAGCAGGGATGATCTACCCTTCACAAAACGAAACTGTGTGTGATCCAGGGTTTGGAGATTCCCTATATATCCTTGTTTATTATGTCCATTATGATGCATTCCATAGCTTTGCATATCAGACTCATCAGGCTAATGAGGCAATAGTTCCCAGGGTCTGTAGTCACTCCTCGTTTGTGGAGAGGGATGACTGTAGCAGTGCGCCATTCGGTAGGGACAAAGTCTGAGGTGAGGCTGTGATTGAACAGGGCACACAGGTGAGGTGCCAGTTCACTCTGTAGTTTGTGTAGAACATAGCCAGGGATATTGTCAGGTCCCACAGAAGCTGTATTCTTGGCCTTGGACAGTGCTGTTTTAACCTGTGCAGGAGTAATACTGGGTGCCTGGCAATCTACTGGCATTGTGATTGGTCCTTTGGAGGGAGAGGGGTAAAGTTGGCACTGAATCTGATGGTCAGTATATTGGCAATATCTGTTGGCTTGGTATAGGAGGTACCATTGTGCAGTAGCTCAGAGAAAATCTGCATATAGCCATGGAGAATCTTTAGATAACTACAGAAGGTCTTGTGGTTGTCTTTACTATCTGCTGCAATTCTGTTTTCATAGCTAACTTTAGAGAATTAGATGAGGGATCTCAACTTTTTGTTGAGGCCGATAAGGGAGTTTTTCCATTCTTGGGACTTCAACTTATTCTGCCCCAGTTTCCTCCTTCTGTTGTAGAGTTTTTTATGGCAGAGGACCACCAGATTGTCTTCCTTTTTTTGGAGGAGAGCATTTTGGTTCTATTGGGTAGAGCAAAATCCATGCATTTGTGTACGTGTTCGTACAGTGTATTGGTGTATGATTCGGCAGTCATGCAACTATTCTCCATTTGCATGGGTACCGTGAAGTTAGCCACCTCTGTTTTTAGGAGCCCAAAGTTAGCTTTGGAGAAGTTTTTCATGGTGGTTACCTTTGCGGGGGTGGGGGGTGGGAGAGATGTGGATTTCCAAGGTGATTAGTTTGTGGTCAGATCTAACCAGGGAGGAGTTGACTATTGGTGTAGAGCAACAGTTGCCCATGATAATAATGTCACGTCAAGGATGTTGTTACCTCTAGTGGGGGTAAGAATGAGCTGGTCCAGGGCATTGGAATTAATGGATTCCAGGAAACGTTGGGCAAGTGTGTTAGTACATGAGTAGTTTTCCCAGTTAATGGAGGAGTAGTTGAAGTCGCCCAGTATGAGTGTGTTAGGTTGAACCCTAATATTCTCCAGGGTGCTTAGGAATGTGGAGTGTGAGTCTTGGGATATGGTTTGGGACCTATAGCAGGCTATGACCTGAATTGCTGTCTTACCCAATGTTAGCTGCACCTGAAGTATCTCTGATGCGTTATGTTGGGCCACCAGTCTGGAGGTGTGTACATCCTTTATGAATATGGCAACAACACCGCCTTTGGAGCTTTGGTCCAAGTTCTGGGGCTGAAAGGTGTGGAATGAGTTATAGCCTGGTAGTGCAGGGGTGCTTTCTGCTGCCTTGAACCAGATCTCTGTTACAGCAAGAATGTCGATGTTCTCCATTTTAAGGAGTGCTTCGAGTGAGTGCATTTTGAGATTTAGACTTCTAGCATTGAGCAGCATGACCCTCAGATTGCATTTGTTTGTAGCTGTTATGGTGGTAATTTGGCCTTTGGAACACCACCTAAAAAAGGCACTATAAGGCTGGCAAGAGCTTTGGACAATATCCAGAAGCACAGGGGTGATGGATGCAGGCCATCTCTGGCAAAGCATCGAGGTTTGTCAGTCATGCCATCCCAGACAGACAGATACTGGATCCCCTTAGAATGATACCAGAAACTTAACCAATTGTTGAAATCAATCATTTTCTGCTTGTACTGTAGTATCATTCTGGGTGATGGTAGGATGCTGCTCAGGGCTAGGGTCATACCCACCTGGGCTACATAATCCAAGAGCTCCTCCATGTCTCTTTTCATGTAGTCCAGGGAGGTACGTCTCGTCATTCAAACACACATGTACAATGACAGAGTCATATTTGTACCTGTTATTGAGGGACCTGAGTGTGTGCGTTATGTGGCAGATCCTGGCACCTGACAGGCAGCCGACTGTTACTTTCTCCTTATTCAGCCTAGTGAGTGGGACATCATTGTGCCTCACTATCAAGTCACCTATGACTAGTGTGTTGGGCATGTTGTTTTGCCTTAGGGGCTTTGGGTGAGTGGCACACTGTTTAGGAGAGTTATGTGTCACATGATTAGTGTTGTGTTGTGGTGGTCAAGTGCGTTTCTGCCTTGGAGGTCTCTGCTGTTTGGGTAGATATTGATTGAGAGCCTCCGTTAAGGTGGGTGTGTGGTTTGTGTTTTTATGTGAAGGCAGTGCTGGTGTGTGTTCCGGAGGGCTATGTGTTCCATGTGGTGTGATGCAAGTGTTGACCTTGTACTCTTGATCAGCTATTCCAGTCTTGGCTGGAGAGTGCGTGGCTTCCACTTTGGATATATAAGTGCATCTCTCGCAAGTCTGACTGTTGGGAGG